>NW_026970656.1:0-9497 GCF_963678635.1 Symsagittifera roscoffensis | reverse complement strand
CATGCAGCCAGGACATGATAATTTGTAAACGACCCGACTGGCAAGAGCTTTGTCTATCTTCGATTTTAAGTTGGGTAACACACTTCTCATTTTGTTCGTGGTAAAAACGACCGACGTGTTCGCCACAGCTCTCAGTTTTTTAGCAAACCTGTCAGATATACTGCCTCGATATTGCATTGAGAATATGGTCTTTGTTTCGTGTTTTTCCTTGTTTATCGGTTGTTGTCTTGGTGTCTCATTATTACTACTGAGAATCTTGTGGAGCGTCGATCTTACTATACCGTGATAGAATGCTGGCGGGTATTGGTTCGCTTCCCATGTTTCTATGGCCTTCTCCAGGCCCATGTGAAAGTCAGTCCAGGTTGATGTTGAGTTATTTATGCGATGAATTGTCCCCTCTATGATATTTTTCTTGTATCTGATCGGCGCACATGCTCTAAACGACAAAATCAGACCTGTATCCGTTGGTTTTGAGTACCAGGACGTTTTAATGCTGTTAGAGACGTGATGTATTTGCATATCCAAAAAGGCTATTTTCCCATCATCCTCCTTTTCCACTGTAAATTGCAAGTTTTGATGCAATTTGTTAACACTCGTCATGAGCCTTTCAATATCGCTTTTTTGAATGCAGCGGATGATATCGTCCATGTACCTTGCAAATAACTTTGTCTCTTGTTCCGTATGCCTGTCGCAGTTCCATTCGCGGTCTTCCAACGCCTTGAGCTCTCGTAAGGAGATCCCCACACATTGTCTATGGTACCATCGATTGCAGATGTCACAGCAGATGGCGTTTCTTTCCCATGTGACTTCACTCTTACAAATTCCACATTCGGTTGCATTCTCTAGAAGTGGTGAATCTCTTGATAACGTATATTCAAATTGTTTCAACCATATGTTTGCCAATATGACAGCTAATGCCGCACCCATTGCCACGCCGTCCTTCTGAAGATACCATTGGTTGTTAGCCCAGAATGATACATTTTTTACTGTTAGTTGCAACAGCTTTTTGAACGTTCCTTTTGACATTTCAGGCCGCATGTTGTCGTTTGAATATAGACGCCCAACCGCGAGGTCAATGGCTTCATCTACAGGCACGTTTGTGTAGAGGCTTACCACATCTAGGGATATGATCTCTTCGTCTTCTGCGAGCGTGATACTAGAGAGGCTATCCTTTATCTGTTTGGTCGATGTTTCGATATTGGCCCCTTCTACCTGTTGGAACAACGCTGCCAAGCGTTTGTCCAAGTTGGCGTAGCAACTCCCTGGTAGTGACAGGACCGGCCTTAATGGAGTCTGGTTCTTGTGAACCTTAGCCAATCCGTATAGTCTGGCTGGTTGTGACCCCGTTGCCTTCACTGACTGGTAAAAATCCTCCGAGATCTCGTTATTTTGCCGTAGTGCTACCAATTTTTTGTTGAGTGCGTCCTCCAATATTCATCTTATTCATATTATTGATTTCCAATAACAAATTGTGTTAAACGTCCTGATTGTTCATCTAGTGGCATTCGATAATAAACACTATTCTTATCTGCGGTTGTGAAGTATTTACCATTTATCTTTGTTAAGATAACTTGTATTGGTTCAATAGGCCAATTGCATTTTGATTCGTCAATTAGTGAATAGAGGTATCTAGCGTCTAAAACTATTTTTAGTGATTCACCTTTTGCTAGAATGATAACAGGGTTAATGAAGGTGTTTCCTTTTGGTTGTTCTTCTTTATTTACTGGTGAGATAATTTCGTTTTGTTCTAAAATATCAAGTAATCTATTTACCTTGTCGTGTAAATGAATCGGTACTTTATTTGCTCTTTGTTTTTTGAAAACTGCGTCTATGTGACATTCGACCAGAATGGCCAAAATGCAGTCTCTGCAGAATTCGGTATTTTAGCAGCAAGCCTTCCGAATTGGCGATTTAGCACGAATAAGGACGTTATTTGAAGGATTGGCCAAACGGTGAAGGCTAGAAGATTCTGGAATTCTAAATTTTAAAAATTCGAATTATGACGTCATATTTCTGAGAAACGTCAGAAACGGCCATTTTAGCTAAAATAGAAAAAGAAAACAGAACAACTTTTATCTGCGATTACGAACAGTACGAAATCGAGACTAAAAATCAACAAAGAACTACCGAACAGCAGAGGACGTTCCGAGTTGCAACTATTGTGCTGTTACAATAGTTGCAAGACCGTTGCGAGCAACGGTGAAGGGTGAAAACCAGCCCTCCGAGTTAGTGTGAACTCGACATTAAGAAGCTTGATTCGCCGGATTCAGGAATCCGGAAGGGTCTCGGGACGTGAACTTTCATGAATTTATATTGAATTTTAGCATCCGTCATGTCCTGACTTGAATTTAACTGATATTTAGATTCGTTTTGACAGTAATGAGGAGCTAGAAGTAGGGGGGGGAAGGGTTGATCCATCTTCGATGGAGATGATGATTTTTATCTACTGAACAAAAACAATAGTAATATAATAAGTAGTAGCCCTGTTTTTAGGAGTGACCTCGTGGTCTGGGGATACTGAGACCCAGCCATGAGCTCACTATTTTTGCATGTAATCTAGTTAATTTGGGTGTTTTGACCGAAGCCGGAGAGCAGTAACGTTTTTGTCGATCCGATGTTAGAAAAGACCACCGAAAAGTACTGGCTTGGTAGAGACGGTGAAAAACATGCGAAGCTCTGTTTGGACGCTAGCCAGTCGTCTTAAGACTTAGTTTTGTTATCCGTCGATATGTATCTTCCGGGCGAATGTTACATGTATGTTTTTATGGCGCTCCTGGGTGTTATTCTTTTTTAACATCATGACCGGCAGAACCGTTAACGAGCATTCCGCGCCGAGCGGATGCTCACATTAACGCCCTTATTAGGCCTAAACCGCCGGGGCGGAAGGGTAGTTCGGAACGCGGAGGCCTTCCGGATTGCCGTGAATAGTTTTTTAACCTAGTTAAGACCGAAAATTCACAAACCAGGAAGGGTGGGGGGATCGGCCGTCCCCTCGTCCCCTGAATGGTTGGTGACCAAAAACACTTAAAGATATAAGTAAAACCAAACAAAAATTAGTATAGTACCCAAGAAAAACAAAAAATATAAAAAAATAACCGAAAAAACCAAAAACAGTAAAAAAGTAAAAAATCAGTAGAAATCATCCCCCCAGACAAGATGTGATTCAACCCCCCCGTTTGTTGTTGATAGATATATTGTTATTACAGGCATTTATATCAGTCAGAATCGTTACGATCAGTTTTGTGGCCCGTTTGGAGGCTTGTACTGTAGGGTTATTTGAGCATTTAAGCACGTTAATGATAAATTGCACTCAATCCGGAGGGGTCAGCTGATTTGCGCTCAATTCGGAAGGGTCTTGGGTGAAGACCGATCCGGCAAGCAGTACGGGGAACAACAGGAAGAGGCTCAACGACAACTACAATCGACTGTTGGGTATCGTTAACAAGTTTTGTATCCCTTTTGGTACAAAAAGTAGGATAGTAATCTGTGGGGGGCTCGACAGTGCTGCACTGTAGTGACCCTTCACCGAACTGCGAATATCCGAGTTAAGCACCTTAATTCGGAGATTAAACAAACCCGCAGGGGTATAGTATTCCTAATATTATTACTTATATAGCCTATATTAATAGTCTTATATCGATTTTCAGCCAAAAACAACGAAAACTGACCGGTTTTTAGGGTCAAAATTGCGATATTTTGATCCCCCCACAAGTCGCGATTTTTGAGATATCGATATTTTTTGAAACGGAAAAAAGCGCTAAGTTAGTGTGTTACATCGTAACTGCACTACTATAATAAGCAGAACCGGTTAACTTTAGTTCGGAAGTGGTTGGAACTAGTTTGGCACCAAAAACCAAATTTTCCCATTTTTTGATAGTAAGAAACGCTATAAAATCAGAAAATTTTTTGAAATTTTTGAGTTAGGACAGTAAAAATAGTTGTTTGGACAACGTCCACTAGTGAATCTACGAGTTTTAAAACCCGCTACCCGAAAGCCTTCCGGGTTGCAGAGAAATCGAACATAACGTGTTTGATTTGGTGGATTCATCAATCCGGAGGGGTCCAGGTAGCATAGTTTTTCGCAAATTTTTTCTACAAAAGCGTTTTAATTCGGGTCTTTTGCATTGAACTAGAAGAGTATAGGCCTCCTGAGCTCGGATCAATAACTTTTAGGTCGAAAGGACCAGATTTGCGAAAAAAGTTAGGCGGAACCTATAAGAGAGAAAATTTTTGAGTTTGGAAAAAAGACGTTTTGGTTAATAACTTTGGAACTACTGAGCATATCGAGTTGATCTTGGTACCAATAGATCAGAAATTAGCTGAGCTTACTGATAGGATCAGAAATTTTTCGGAAAAACGAGCGAGAAAATTTTTTGAGATTGTTTTTAGCAAATAACACAAATTCGGAGGGGTACACCCTTCACGTTTTATAAATTTTTCTGAAAAGCCCTTATAACCCTACCAAAGGGTAATAGCGGTTGAATAAAGTAACTTTAGGCCATTCTAGACGAAGAGGGAGGGCTAAAGGCACCGCAAAAGCCTAATCGAGCCGAAGTTAGGCCAGCGACAAGACCCTTCACCGTTAGTGTGAATTGTCAAATAAGTGCCTTAACTTCAATCCGGAGGGGTCTAGGAAAGGACCCTATACCCTTCCCAGTTAATTCAAACAGCATAATAGCAACACAGAACGTATCCGGAGGGGTATAGGTTGAAAAAAGGAAATCTCCCAAAAGTTACTTTTACAAAATCGGAGGGCTCCCAATCCGGAGGGGTCAAAGTTCTTTCAAGAGGGGTCCGAATCCGGAGGGGTCTTATTTGAGCTATATCGGAGGGGTCCAAATCCGGAGGGGGTCTAGTATTAACTAATTCGGAGGGGTCCCAATCCGGAGGGGTCTAGATTCTGACAATCCGGAAGGGTCCTATTTGTGCCAATCCGGAGGGGTATTATTTCATTAAGGACTTAGGTGAACGAAAAGAGACTAAAAAGTGAGAAGTATTAAGTTATTAATACACAGGCTAGGTATCAGTGACTGCACTGGTAACTTGCCTTTCGATAAGAACAAGACTAATACAAAACAAGTCCAAACTCGGATATTCGCGACACTAAGTCTAAATTAAAAAGAACGTGGTTCATTGGTGTACCCTACCCTACTAAAAAAAACTTCGTCACTTCAAAATAATCTCTCCCAGTTGGTCAAGCTGCACAATAAAAACTGTTAATCCGTCGAAATTGTCAAATTTCCCACTCGGATGCCTTTAAAAAGTTTCGATATTGCCATGCATTTTGGCGCCCTTCTGGTCGAATGTCACTTTGTAAAGTCGAGGGTCATCGCCTTCCAACGAGTAAAGTGTTGGCTCTATTTCAAAATCATGGCATTCTTCGTCCAGGAGTGTCGCAAAGGTATCACGAATTGTAACAGTCGCTTACTTATGTCACATATCGAGTTAAGAAAAATAGGCCCTATAACCATTGGCTCAAGGGTCAGTGACACTATCTCTTGTGCTTTTAAACCTCATTCAGTCGGAGTCAATTTGGTTCGTGTAAGGCATGAGACTATAAATCGTGTTACCGCTTAAAAGCCACTACCAAATTACCCCCCTCTCTAGAAATAAGAACGTCCCCATGGCAAGGTCTCTAAATACCTAAAACACGCGAATGTGAACGGTATTAAAAACAGGGTCGGAAGCTTTAGTATATCTTTAATTTTATTAGACAATGAACCTTTGATCCATTTCAGAGGGATCAAGCTAAAACTCGCCTCATCTCAACATAATCACATTAAATGCACTCGAGAAAATTATATTAGGTACTCACATAGTGGCGCGACTCTATAATCAAGTAAATGGTAATAGTAAAGCAACTCTAGAAGTTTTCTGCAATGAGTAGTTTTAAACAAACAAGTTTAATCTTCTGAACCATTGGGCAGCTGCAGCTGTCCACCTTTTCAGTCAAGGTTCCCCTTCTCGCAACGACGATACTCGCGCAAGATTTCACGTTTCTCTCTATCAGAAACAAGACAGCTCTATTCAAGTTAATGATTGCAGTTTTACTTTTGACTATTTCTTATCGATTTTCTTGCAAATTGATATTTTTTTTCTGATCAAATTAACTTCTGATTTTCAGTTGTCGCGAGAAACTTGACCATGACATGATCGATTCGATTTTTTGAAAAAAAAATTGTCCCCAAAATCAAGGTTAAACTTCCAAATCAAAGTCAAGCTTCCAAATATGACCGACTGGCATAAATTCCATATGCCTTAGGTGAGTGTATCCACCTTTGGGACCGTGTAGAGAGTAGGTCAGTGTGAATGGTTATCCACATGGTCATGTATGTTGAGTTTTTGGTGGTTCCCATCCATATCTCAGATGTAAACCATCTTTAAATTCTGATTTGTTGATGGAAAATTGTTTTTAAGGGTGTCACACTTAACCAGTTCGATGCTCCTTTCTGTGATGCTACAATTTTATCAGCTTTTCAGCTTTTTTTCAATAGAAATTTTCCATAATTTTAGCCTTTCCTGAGAGTGTGATATTCTGTCTCTCAGCTTTGATATTTCAATTTATCAGAGTTTGTTCCGATTCTGCTATTTCTAGATCACTGTTTTCTATGGATCACAAATGGCTTGTGACCATTCATAAAGTCTGGAAAAGAATGTGTTATTGAGAAAGTCTAATCCTCCCATTCTTAGTGGTAGTGCAAAAGGGCTGCGATCTTCATCGGTTATATGGTTTTTACCAGTAATAGTAGGAAGTAACTGCTGTCTTATGTTTTTCTCAATTTTGAGTTGTTCTGGTTAGAAAGCCTAACTTATTTTGAACTCCTTTTGTGTAGCAGGAGTACGCAGTTTGTGGCGATGTTTTTAGCTACTTTCGAAAGCTTTTTTTTTAGAGTAGTTTTCTTTTCAGTTTCGCGTACCATGTTTTAATTGCATGCTGATGGTGTTCCTATAACCGAACCAAGGACTCTTAAATTGTCTCCCATTATAAAATTTGTGCCTTCGAATACCTCTATGGTGCTTTCCCGGCTGATTTTCTTGCTATGAGTTGACACTTGGAAGGCTTCACATTGTAGACGAAAGCCTTTCTGTGCACATCCAGGTTGTTCAGTATTGCACGGAGACTCATAAGATCACCTGCAGCGCTTCCGTCAGCTGCGTACCACTTTTGGGTGACATTAGGTTTTGCAGGAGCTTGACCAGTGGGATTATTCCAGTTCCTTACAAAGCCCTTGCGAGGGGATCACCTTGCGCCGTGCCTTCGGTAGATGTCAAAACTTTGTTAGATGTGTTTATGACAAATAATTTTGAGGAATGTTTATATGAGTCGGCCACCGAATGTTGTTGTGCCGGACAAAGAATTTCTACAAATTTTTTGAGCAATTTCTCTATTGAGCGAGTTGAAGGCATTATCTGCGTCAATAATTAGTATGGCGTCCGTTTCCGTTTTCTCAAATTTGTTGCTGAAGTTTTTTTCTGATAATTTTCTTACACAAATCAAATATAAGTTCTTATTTTTCGCAGGTCAATTTTTAGGAACTTGTTATTGCCAACGAAGCTAAATTAAAGCATGCAAAATTAGTTTTAACGCGGTAAAACTAAGTTTTTGGCAACTTAAATAAAAAAATTTAGCCAAAGTCGAGATCGAATAAAAACGGATGGGTCTAGGTCTTTTACTAGACCGACCTTTTACAAGATCCAAAAACAATAATTCAGTTATGATAATTTTAGTTTGGTGGAAGAATTGAAAAGGAAGTCGTAAAGACGAACAAAATTTTGCTGAGAAACCGTGAAAACAGTTTCAACTAAACTAAACAGCGTCATTATATCTGTCAATCAAATTTGTTAACCGAGTCTGGCAAAAATTCAAGTTATTATCTTTTCTGGTAACAAGTCGGTCCTCGGTAAAGACCAACTCGCTCACTTTTACAGACAAAATTTAAACGAAACCTCAAAAACTTTAAACCGGTTTTTCATTATGCACAACGTAATTTTTTCTACCACTTTAGATGCCGTTGACTCGAATTTCTTCAACACCAGACTTAGCTCTTCCTGATCTCCTCCAACTGGCAGACTTGCGTTGGCCACTTTCTTTTCGCTCCGTTGCCACTCTCCATGTATCTACCAATTACTTCCGCAAGATCCGTCTGCTAGATCGCCGACGACATGCTTGCTCGCTAAGTCCGCTACTTAAAAACAGGTTCCACCCTTCTAATTTCATCCGAGATTGCAGGAATATGTCCTGGCTATTTTTCCATTCCGGTACTTGCACTACTTCAGTATGATCAATCACATTTATCCTTGACAATTCATTTGGGTTTCCGAATCGGTTTACGACTTTATTGCGCTTTTTCTTGTCTCATCATTGGTGATGACCACTGAAGTATCGTTCAAAAACTACTGATCAAGTATCAGTTTCTGACGTCCAATTGCCATATTTTTTCATTTAGGTTTGTCAAGCCGCAAGCGACTGTGCTTCAAAATCAGTCATCCGTATATGATTCGAAGATGTCTCATTTTCATGCCAATTCTCCTTGGCATTCATCTTTCACGATTTCTCCTCATTTTATTGTAGGAATATTGGAGGAATTTTTATCGTAGTGCTCCTCATGAATAATATGAATTTAATTGCTTATTCTATGGAATATCCATAGGACCAGCAGCTTTTTCAGCTTTCATGAGTAAAATTTTTAGACCATTAATACTCAAGAAAAATGCAATCACCTATTTAGACGATGTTTTTATGCAATCACAAACCAAAGACAAAATGTTTAGAGTTTTAGAATAATATCATAAAATACTCCAGAACGAAAATCTGAAAGCAGCCCCCGATAAATCACACTTTTTTGTAGACGAGAAACTTTATTGAAATATATCGATTGAGAAACTTTGTAAAAATTACAGTGTGTTCTAAAGTGCAGTGAAGCTAGATGAGGAGAACATTGAAAACGAGACCTAAAAAATAAAAAGAAAACGAAAAACGGAGAGTGAAAAAGCGAAAAGAGGAAAGAAAAGGAGGAGCTGAACCAAAAGGGGGAACGAACAATGAGAAATGTTGGCCCGAAAATGAAACATGTTTACAATAACAACAACAACAACAATAATTTTAAAAATTGCGGATGCCTTGAAAATTATGAATCAGACTATGCAAATTTAGTGTGATTACCAATAGTCAAGATAGGGCAGGCTATAAAGTTAGACCAGTAAGAAAGACTATTGATGCAATACGGGCAAAATCCATGCAGAAGCTAATCGTTGCAATACGGGAAACGCAAAGGACCGGCAAAGTAAGGTGAGAAGGAGGCCTGAAAAAGACAACTTTCTAGGATCAATAAAAAGAGATAATAAAAGGAACATAGAAAATGAAGAAAACTCCAAAGAAGAACGGATCAGACTGCGAGAAGATTCCAGAAGGTCAGCAAGAACAGGGACATAGCAATGAGTGCTAAGCAAATCCAAATTTGTCAGGTTTAGGGACGAGGAAATGCGAAGTGAGACAG
>NW_026970655.1:0-32296 GCF_963678635.1 Symsagittifera roscoffensis | reverse complement strand
AAAAATCAATTTTTAGTGCTTGAGGCATTATCAGTGTTGAATGTTCTGTAAGAAAAAAAAATCAAAAGTAAATCACCATAGAATTTCATCACAATCACAAAAATATTATATCACATTGTAAGCGAAACGCATCATGTCATGCATGGTCGTTAATCTAATACGGAATCTACATGTAATGATTACATGAGCACCATAACTACAATTAAGTCCACATTAGCTGGAATGTTTTGTTCATCAGTGTTGGGCTTCTTTCTTGAAAAAAATATCTCATGTGTTTGTATACATGGGGATAATTGTGTGGTCTTTTTCCTAGATAATCCGCGAGACAAAAAGGACCTTCATCTTAAGCGAACTGTAACCAATGAGCTTCTGACCGGTCTGCTATTGATGCGTTCGCTATCAAAAACACTTGTCACGTTTCAAGATTTTGGCTCGTTTCAAGTAGACTAAGCTCCTCAACTTCGAGGTTTGAAAGGCTTGCATCGGTTAACAAGCTCAGAAATTTGCTGATTTTCTTTTTTCTTTACCAACTCATTTCATGAGAGTCTTTTTACCTATTTTTCTATCAAAGAGCACCTAAACTGTGGAAGCACGCTTTCCCATGAAATGCAACTCAACTTATTGTAACTAAGATATTATTCAAACTGATTGCGTGACTCTTGTTAGAAACCAAAATCTAGAGCCTGTTATAATAGACTCTTTGGTTATAAAACTTTGATACACGATTACCTGAAAAAGGTAGGCTGTTTCGGTAAACAATGATTTCTTTCAGCCGAAAATTTTAATATGGAAATGCGTTTGTTTTATGCTGTATTTGTGCTCATTGCTACAATCATCCGATAAACAGGTTCTTTGGCAAAAATTTTTTTTCTTTTTCCAGAGCCAGCTTTCTAGATCACTTGTACTAAAAAAAATTGTTGGTAAAAATTAAAAATATTTAAATATTGCTGGTTCTTTGCTGAGTTTCTTATATCTATGATAGTCCAAAACTTTTTACTGTCAATTTGCTCATATATCGGTTAGACTCGTTGTTTGAACTTGTTAATGTTTATTGTCTCAGAGAAAATTTAAATGTAACACAACTTATTTCTCACATAGTAAAAAGTCACATGTTATTTTACTAATTGAACAGAATTCTCTAGATGCAGCTACGATCCGCTAACAATGCGCGACAACGTCGGCCCGCCCATTAGCACCACAAATAGTTGACAGGTTATCTAATAAAGTCCTTGAGAAATAAGTCATGATTGTTTTGCATCATTAGCGAGTGAAAATTGGTCTCAATTCATCTTTTATCTGCAAAAGTAGCAACGTTTTGTTTTTCCATTCAGGGACCTTCTGCTATTGGAAAAAAAGTGAATAAATAATATGGACCAAGTGTGGTGTGTTTCTTTGTGTTGCATCTGTAGTATGAGTTTGCAGAACACTTCGGTTTTTTGACGGATTCGGGCTACATTCTTCAAGCGAGTTGAAGATAGATAAAATTGTTTCCATCTCCTAAATCTTCCAATTCGAGCGTGTTACCATCAGGTGAATAAGATGGAGCAGTTTTTTTGAGTGAATGCAATTTCAACTCTAAGAAGCGAAGGACTATTTTCAACTGAACGCTATGAGCTTTGAGTTGCTTCAGTTAGTACTAAGTTAGAAATCATCTCCCACATTGGTGAAAATCTTGGAGCAACTCATCAGTGGAGTTCGTTTCTGTGGAATGAGAATTTTTGTTTTTTTAATCGTTTTGCCATCTTCTCTTTTCTAATCAGTCAGTTTATCTTCAATTTGATTTTTGATTGTGTTTGACTGTGTTTTTTGAGATCTGTATTGGTGTCATCTTTCGGTTTGGTATATCTTTTAATTCGATTGCACGTTTGAATAAGTAAATTTTTCTAGTACTTTTTGGTGCTGCTTTTTTAAGTTCCCAAGCTATTGAAATTGCTACTCATCCAAAAACCACAATTGGAGTCGCAAAGTCGCTACTCCACTGTCTGTAATGACCTGATAAAAGTTTCGTGGTCTCTTGATTATGATAGTACGCCTACATAACCTTAATCGTAAACAAATTCTTCTCCTCCTCCTCCTCCGTCAAATGGTACAAAACTACCGGTTTATGTTCTTAAGTTTTCCACATCGCTCTGGATGTTTTTCAGGCGCAAAAAAAATTCATTTCAAGTTGCTAAAAATTTTGCGATTTTTTTATTCAATGCAGCAATTCGATTAGTATCAAAGACTCCTAACAACGGCGCTTTGGTGTCTTCGACAATTTGATAGAACAAATCTGATAATAAGCGAATTCGAAGTAGGTAAAGATCATTTGGGTTCCAGTAGAGATAACAACAGTGTGGAGAATTTGGGATGTGAGAGTGCTATGGATATGACCGAATTTTTGAAAACCAATATGTGGTCACCATCCTTCTTGCATGACTTTTAAACTTTAAATACTGGAAATCCTTGGACTCTCACAAATAATGCCTTCTCAAAAATGCATCCATTTAGAAGTTTGGTATTGGGAGAGATGCTATAACTGTAATTATCAAGATCATTGATTTTGTTGAATAGTTTCTAGATCGCATCTTCTTCGCCTTTTGTGACTTCACATATCTCTCCAGCAGATGGATATGTTTTATCTGTCATCACTTTTAGGTTTTAACTTTGTTTGTTTTGTAGTTTAATAATTTAGTAGCCGTTACATGGTTAGAATGTGTGGGATTAGATATCTCTGTCAATGCAACTCTCCATTCAATTTGTAGAACGATATATTCGCTGAACAGATTTTAAAAACTCGCTAGCGAGTTGTGAATGAAAATTTCCCTTGAGGCTGATCCCACCATTGTGTTAGTAAATGAAACGTTATGGCTTCTAAAGTTGTCGGACATTGTTTAGTTCAATCCTTCCTTTTCGAACAACTTGATAAGTACAGGCTCAAATACTTATTGGTTCCTTATCGGTGTGGATGATATTATAAGTTGATTGGTTCCTTGTTGTTTATATCTCTATACGAATTGTCAAATTTTGCTATTCTATTAGAAAAACAACATAAAGTTCTGGTCGGCAAACTATTTTTAGCTAATTTTCAAAAATATTTTGAAGCTGTTTTTAGCAATTTTTATTGAAAATAGGCGTGGAACTGCCCTTTTGATTCGGGGCTAATTTAATAATGCGTTTTTTTTTTTCAAATTTAGTGAGTTGACAAAATCGTGAAGCTTATCGATGAAATAGTAAGTCCATTTGTCCTCCAAATTTTTATAAATCAAATTCTTTACTGTTTATCAACGAAAAAAAATTCATATTTTTTTTTGTTATGACACACTTTGTTCTTAGTAATTTCAATAAAACTTTTCAACACGCTTAAGATTGTTTCGTCCATGAATTGAAATGGTAACATAATACGTTCTGATGTTATTGTTTCTTTAAGCCCATCACTTGTTTCCAGTTCAATTCCTTCATATTGTTGTTTTTGTTGTTTTTTGTTGTTGTTAATGTTGTTGTTGCTGTTGTTGTTGTTGTTGTTGTTGTTGTTGTTGTTGTTGTTGTTGTTGTCGCTGTTGTTGTTAAGGTTTTTATTGTTGTTGTTGTTGTTGTTGTTGTTGTTGTTGTCGTTGTTGTTGTTGTTGTTGTTGTTGTTGTTGTTGTTGTTTTTGTTGTTGTTGTTTTTGCTGTATATAGGGGTCTTGATTGGTTCGAATATGCTGATTGCGGTTTGATGGAGTGGTCAAAAAAACTATGTGCGGTATTTGGTTGTTCTGTGATCTACAGATTCTCCTGTTGCCCTTTTGATGATGTCGAAAACTTGCGAAAAAACTTAAATTTTTGCGTGATTACATAAAACCCTTCTTCACTCTGTGTAAATAGCTCGTTTCTTTTGAAAACTCGCTTTTGGTTTGAATAAACTTTTTTTCGCGTATTTTTTCTTCAAAAATCGTTTTTTTTGGCAACTGACAAGCACATAACCATTGACTACATTGAGCAAAAATTCACAATGAATTGATTTTAATTGAGTCCCTGGTTTTTTCTAGGAGAACCTCGTAGTTTAATTGAGTTTAGCAGTACGATGTGCTGCAAAGTAGATAAGTTTTTTTGCGTCAAATTTATTTGTAAGTCCAGGTGGTTTCATGTTTGTAAAAAATCTGAAACAATTTGATGCTTGGGGAACTAAACCTAAAATTTAGTTCCCCATATGTTTAAAGCTGTCCCTTTAAGTCACTTCATACGCTGCTCGTTTTCGTAAATACTTGGGTCTATTTAGTTGCCTATTGCGATGATCAAATTGCTAAAAGTCATTGTTTGGATTGAATATAATGATGTGAGATGGTTTCAGGTCAATATTTCATGACCATCGGTTTGTTGGATAAAATATAAATGAACATAATTAACATCTAAGCCCCTGTGTCTTCCTGCAGCTGCTAACTCACCAAAATTTTTATTAGTGAATATTTCATCGCAGGAGCCATCAAACAGAAGCAGAAGGTTTTCAATTTTTTCTCAAACACTCAAATCCATCAAAGTTTACAAATTTTGTTTGAATTCTGCGAGCGTTAATCTTCTTCCGAAATAAAGCTTATGATTTTCGTTAAAACATAAGGATGTCAAATTTGGGATTTCTTCCCGTCAAAAGTAACACAAAATTTACAAGAACTTTCTTCCATACTACTTTGATCATAAGCTAAATCTGTAACTAAGGTCGCATCAGGCTAATCAGCGGCTTTTTCAGTCCTTTTCTGATTTTCTTTATTTTTATCTCTCTCGCTCTGACTCTGACTTTGTATCCCCATCAACTGTTTCTTATGAATATTGAGAAAAACTTGTTTGCAAAAGTCTGAACAAAAAAAAAGTTCGTATCGAGTAAATTCTATGTACTCATTAGTTTTGTCATTGACATTGTCTAACATATCGACTACATAACTGGTTCATACACTTTCACTTTCTGTACGAAATCTTTTTTCTACAGAGTTTCATTTTACTTAAAACTGAACATTTTCGGGTAGTTTACTGGTGCTCAGATACGTTTGAACTCCGGTTTGGCGTTTAGGTTTTTAGACTAGCCAGGGAAGATAATATCCTTGTTTGCTGGTTAAATTTTAGAAAATAATTATATTGTTTAAAATAGTTAAATTGAGCAATTAGCGGGAAAAACCTTCGTAATACAGACAATTCCTCTCTGAAAGCATAATTGTTCCTCCGCTGCACCACTTGACCTATGGCAATTGATTCGATCAATTCTGGTCAACAACAAAATTAAATCACTCTCTGGAGTCATCCATACTCAAAGCACTACACTTGTAAATAGGTATACTGATGCTCCTCTTTCAGCCAATCAAAAAGCACCTTGCTTTTCTTCACGGCGCAGTGGTTGCCGGAGTTGTAATAAAGCTAAGGTTTATTGCAATGTTGAAGATTTCTGAAAAGTAAATTCTTAAATCTCGGGTAACCCCAATCATCAAGTTTCTCAATTTTTTGATCCAGGTAATTTGCCAGAAATTCAATTTTCTTTTTTCTTTTGGCGTAAAATTCGGCTTTAGGATTTCTCAACACAAAACTCGAGTAATCTGATTGAGGTTCAAACAAATTAGTCGCCGCCTTCCTAGTGATTTCTGTGCAAGTTTTTTGGTTAACAAATTGTACTTTTTTCATCAACCTTTGGAAGTGAGTTGAAAAAGACTGGTGGTAGAAAAACTTGTAAGTTGTTGTAATCAGAAATTGTAATGACTAAATTTTTAACTACAAAGTATTTTTCTATCCTGAAATCCTTCCCTACAACTGATCATTGCTTCAACATTCCCACAATTGATAGTTATTTGGTTCTGTCAGTTCAACACAAAAAAAAGAAAGTAAGTGCAATCAAGTGACCAATTAGTCTGTCATTACACTTCCAGGATACCGTTAAACAGTGGGTGAGAAAACTGTTATATACTTTGTGAAAAAAAAACCCGCGTCATGGTGTAATATTGCATGCAGTAGTAAAATTTTTGAACCATTCAGTTAATTGTCCAATCAAGAATAGTTTTTGCCAAAAAGACCTCCATGTCGTCTAATTTTAATGGCAACGTCAGAATTTTAATCTTTTTTTAGAAAAGAAAATCAGCTAGAATTTAATTTCGGTGGTCAGCATTTTTCAGATAGTTTTTGTTCTAGTCAAATGAGTCTCACGAAAGATTTTCAAGTCCGTAGAATTAACTCTACGTTTTTCCAATTTCATTTTGTGTAATTTCCAACACCTCGTCAATCCGCTGAATTTCAAGCCAGTAATCTTGCAGATACCACTTACTCACTCCTATTTCTCGAAGTAGATATATAGATAGACCCTTGATGGTTTTTGATATCTTGAAAAATCGTCGAAAAAAAAAACGAATCAAACGCTCCACTTCTTTCTCAATCATCGAAGAGTCAAAATCGAATGAGTAATTGAACCGAATTTCATAAGTAGCAATCAGTAGCCTTAACAGTTTTCAGTTTGGCAAAAACTCACCACGTTATTTGCAAAACTCAATCAAATAAAATTGTTCTGCCTAACTTTGAGCATACTCTATTTTGCTATTGCTTCATACCTCGAGATTAAAACTTTTTGATTTGTTGGATGTTAATTGTTATTATTTTTTGATCAGGCTTTAGTTGAAAAAACTGAGAAAGTTAAGTTTTCGCTATCAAAATCCTTAGTGTGCCAATTTGGTAATAAACTCAATTTCTTTTTTAACTGTATTTTTCATCATTATCTTACAACGGCCAGGCCCTTTTACCGCTCTCCAAGCTTGGTAAATTTTTAGGTTGAAAAGCAGTTTTCTTCCTTTTTGCCAAAACATAATTCATTTTACGAAAATAAACCACTGCTCGCAAAAGCTAGAAAAAAAACGATTTTTGTTTTAAGAAAAGTTCTGTCAAAAATTAATTTTTTTCGAAGAAATTTAAATTTGCGATCATGTATATACATAGTGATCATTAAATATACACTGGTATACTTAGCTATCATTTTATTATTTTTTTAGATTCTGGGCAAAAAAAGGTTATTTTACTAATATCCGCCAGAGAAAAAGCATCTTACAGCTGTGTTGCGTAAATCTTTTCGAGGGGGTCCTCAAAATCTTAGCGCTAAATTTTAAGGATCTACTCAACAACCCCGATAAGTTATGAGAAAAATTAGGATACTAAACTCACGGTCTTTCGAAACTAAGGAACCAAAGTGAAGAATCCCCGGCGGATTGTTATGCTACTAAGATAAGAACATCACGAACAACACAAGAGACTGCTTTCGTTCATCGACACCAAGTAGGTCAAAAAGTAAAAAACCTGTTAACTTTATGATAAAGAAGCTGTAGTAACTGCAAAGAAAACAAAAAACCTAATAGCAGTTGTAGCTTCTGAAAGTGAGTTTAAAGTCTAAAAAAAAACATCCAAATAAACATTAGAAAAAGAACTTACGTGTGTTTTTTTATTTCCCACTTTCAAACTCCGATGGAAAAACAAATTGATTCGTCAAATTTCAAAAATAAATTATGACTGTCACTATTTAGATAAAAACAACCCAATTTGAGAAAAATTTCATCAATTGGTGTGTTTTTGCTAGGACTTATGAACCTAATTTTTTTCTCGTGGTATTTACACTTTTGCTGTTCGATAGTAAAGTTTGCTTTTCGTTTGGCTAAAGCGATGAATTGCATTTAGAAAAAACTTCAAAAACAAAAAAGTAAATTTAAATGTGAACAAACTTTATCTTTTCCTGAAAAAAAAACGAAAAAAAAAACCTTCTATCAAGTAAAATGTATCAATTTTTCTTTTGCTCAAATGTCATCAACAGATACTAACACAATCAGAATAAATTTGTATTAGCAAACACAGTCCCTTCAACGAGAATTTCGAAATACATTCCAACATTGTATCTGTACCGGTTTGATAAATTCAAGGAAAAGGATACGCTTTGAGACATCACATCTGAATAACTCTTCAACAATTATTCAATTTTTTTTATCGTTATTGATTGACACTAATCGTTTCAGTTTTTGATAAGAATTGTAACCTTGATCAAGTTTGCCGTGTCTTGACATTTGTAAAAAAAAACTCTTTTTGTTGAGCTAATGATAACAAATATCCAATAAACTGATCGTATTCTTGTTACTGAACGTCTGTTTGCGCAGAATCCAGGAGAATCCCGAAAATTAAAATATTCATAAAACAAAACTGTTTTTTTTTCAAAGGCTCGTCAGAAAAAAAATAGCAGTCAGTGTTTGTATATTCCTCCAACTTGTTGTGCAATCTTTGCTTGGCATCGATTCACTCCTAAACAAATTGGACCCAAGATTTGTTTGAGTTTTTCTAAAAACGCTTTTTTTTCAAATCAAACTGTAAATCCAAATTTTTAAACTAAAAACTAGCTAACAGATAGGTCACGGAAAAAACCGACGCCGGCACATATTCAATTTATGATCCTAGACTCAGCATAAACCAAAAGCAGGCGTGCAGATTTTGCCTGATATCAACTAAATGAAGATGGAAAATGTCAGCCAAGAAATTGGAGATTCTAGTAATGCCCAGCTCTGCATTAAGGGTATTTTTTTGTGAAAAAAAAAAAAATTTGGAAACAGGTACTTTGAAACAGGTTTCTACATAAATTTTTTTGGGCAAAAATTTAAGAAAATTAGAAAATTGGTCTGACTGAATTAAAAAGAATTAAAATTACAAAAATTACAGCCAGACTGATTATACTCGATTACTTATTTTGAAAAGAAATATAGCTTATTCATCACGCTTCAGCTTGTTGACTTGAGGAAAAAGTGTATCTGTTTACTTCGAAACATTACTAACATCTTGCAAGTTTGTACATTTTCGTTTGATGCTTGAAGAGCTGCAAAGTTTTCGTCTGCCATCAAAGCTTGTTCTTTGATGTTTCCTTGAGGCTCGTATAAGCACACCAGAAGACTTTTTGCACATCCAATAAATGGCGATGTCCCGCAGCCCATTCGTGTGCTGTTTGCCCACATGATCTAAGGTAAGCTTGAATCTCAGGGAAAAAAAAACGTTTTAGAATAGAAAATTCAAACACTTTCTTTCAAGCTACTGTGAATTTACTATTAATATCAGAAAATTGGTTAATTTTCTTTTTAATTTACAAAATATTTCAGGTTAGACCTTTTCAAAGTTTAGCCGTAAAAATTAGTGAATTATACTAAATTGTGTGATTTAAATGTTAAGCTCCCCAAAAGACAAAATGGACAAGGATTTTATTCAGAAAAACTGTTTAAAATTAATTAAAGTTACGTCTACCTTTTGCATAAAACATATAGCAAGTAAGACAGTAATGATCGCTTTCCGTTATAAACCGGGCGCACTGGGTGATTTTGAAAGTAAAATTAAATTTTAACAATAAAAAGAATAACCTGCGTAAATAATCCATAATCGTTGGATGTTGAAGCATTACTGCATGATTCGAACGGTTGATTACCTCCAGGAAACTGGTATGTCGATTTGGTTTCATACCAATGATTTAACATCTTTCGAACGTCTTCGATTGAAACATCTTCAAAATTCTCACCATTCAGCTCCGCCGCGTTGAGTCCTTGGAAAGAAAATTGTTCAAAAAAATGACCGCACAAAATTAAAGTGTTGTTAAGTGTTTGCATAATAAGCTTGAACAAGATAGTGTCGCTTTAGATTGAAAGATTGTCATACGAACCTTGCGTTTTGGTATGTGGAGAAACTTCGACAATGTCTGAGTGCTCGAAATGTTTGTTACATGAAACTGCTGGATTTTCAATCAAAAGAAACCCCGCCTCCATATCGGCTTCAAGAGCTGTAAATTTCAATCAGTATGATTCTCTTTGGTTATTAAAAGGATCAAAATCATTTTGTGAAGATAAAAAAAAATGATTTTTTTTCCGCTTTCTACTAGGCAAAAAATTCATATAATGGCTACCATGACATTACTAATTCTGAGTTTTTTATGACACGATGTTTTCAAGACTTTTCATTCTTTTTTCAATCTTAAAGTGACGAAACATTTGTTTAGTTACATAATTTATTGCACAAAAGAAAAAACTAAAAAAATAAACAAGTTAAAAAATGTCAAAAACTGAAATTTGATTTTGAAGAAAATTTAAGATTCAATTATCTACAAGAATGTACATTTTAGTTTGAAAAAAACAGAAAAAAGTAAAGAAGGCAAAGTATTAGCGCATATCAAGAGAAACAAGCGGACCGCGAAAGTTAATAAATCATAAACTATAAAAACAACTCTCAGATGAATATTTTTGTGGTTCAAATACAGATAAATTCTACAGCCTTTTTCAACTCAAATTGAAAGCTATTTTGTTTCAGTGCAGTTTTCAAAGTCGTATTTTTTAAAAATGCAGCTGCTCACGAGCCAAAAGTTGAACTTTATTCAGAAAGACGAGCTCTTTTTGCGGAAAGCAGACAAATTTTGCGACACTCAACTTTCAAAAAACCACGATAACAAACATCAAAAGTGTCAACAAATTGTTTCATTAATTGTATGAGAATGATATTAGTTACTATTGGACAAAATTAAGCGCAAATTTATCTGTCACTCTCTAAAATGCCTGTTTTAGGACCTTTTGGTTTTTATATTATAAGAAATTCAGCAAAAATTTTACATAGACCAATGGCAAATGATTAGACCTTACCTCTTTGAAACTATCAAAATTTAGTTTTCGTGACTCAACAGTGTAATTCCGCTCTCAAAATACCGGTTTTTCTCATCATCACTAAGTTTTGTACTTCGTGTCAAAAGGTAAAAAATGTCCGATTTTAGAAAAATTTTCACACTTACTAATTCCAATTTCTCGCCGAATATATTTCACGGCGCATGAATAACCGTTTAATCCGCTTATTCAAGTAACAGTTCACCACGATGCCAAACATAGTGCAGATGAAGAAAATTGGCCTTTTTGAAAAAGAGTTACATTAGTGAATCAATGAAACTATACTGCTGATGCTAACTTCAGAGATGGTGGCTCTAACTATATGCTCTCTATGTAAAATTATGACAGAAAATTGAAATTGCCAAAAATGGACATTGAAAACAAGCATTTCAGAGAGTAAAATTTTGAATTTAAGTTTAATTTTGTCCACTAGTCTATCTTGATCAGTTCACAAAAAAACAAAAGCAGTTATTTGAGGATCACCTAAGCCATTGTCGTATGAAAGTGGAGGCAGGTCAGCTTTCGCACGGAAAGTTTTGTGCGCCTCCCAAATTACCTTTGTAATTGGATGACCGGGTAGGAAAGCATCAGTTCGCCGCCTGCAAAACGGCTGAATGAATTATTTTAAATCGAAAATTAGCATTGGTATAATAAAAAAACGTTTTTGCCAATCCTACTTGCGTAAATTTGCTTTAGAAAACTAGTATGAATCAGCCCGATCCCTGTTTTGTTTTTACCTATTTTTCATTAAAAAAAGCAATTTTACACAATTAGACCAGCGAAACATCTTTACTATTTCTGCTATTGGACTGTAACTATTATAACTTATTTTTTGAAACACTAGCTGTTCAAAACTTACTTCTCGAATTCATCAGAATTGAAACTAATAACTTCAAACTTGCTCATTTTTTGACTTGTTCGTAACACGAAAGCCAATTGAAAAAAGCAAACCATACGTAATGATTTTAAAATCATTGTTACAGAAATAATTGGTGCGCAAATTGTGATTTAAATTGATTGAAAAAACTTTTCCTCTAAGCGTAAATTTAGAAAAAAACTGATACGTTCATAACTTTAGCTGATAATTTAATAATGAATCAGGTTTTCTTGCGCATAAATTGAAAAACTAAGCAGATTATTGAGTACGAAAAAATGAAAGATTATAGTCGAAAAAGATGTGGAGTCAGAAGTCAAAATGAAATATAAGTCAGCTCAAAACGTGGTACGAGAGACTGAAAAGGGTTATGTGAGGGTTTCAGACGAAATTAAAATCTTTGAGTGCATGCCCCAAGTTGAATGATGCACTGTCTTAAGTATCTTCGAATTACTACAGTGTTACGCATATGTATCACTAGCCTGATTTAACTTCTACGTGGCTTCAGATTGAGCCAATTGTTATATCTGCTCAAAAAACTGAGAATTCCAGAAACCTAACAAAAACTTTCTTTTCTTTTTAATTTTTACTTGCATGCAGAAACCTAACAGAAACTTTATTTTCTTTTTAATTTTTACTTGCATGCAGAAACCTAACAGAAACATCGCTGTTATGTTTTAGGTGATGGAGCTGGGAGGATGAGATGATTTATATATACTAACGTTTATGATTTATACTAAATACATTTTGTATTTTTATGTTTAATAAATGTTTTTTCAAGATGTTATTTAATTTACAGCTGATTTAAGGAAAACGACAAGTGTTGTTTTTATCGGTCGTTTTTGTACAATTATTAGGTTTAGCGCCATAAAAGCTTATTTGAAAATAGTTTTTCAAATATTATGTCAGTAAATGAAAATTTAAGTTTACTGCTGGTAGTATCTTAATACAAAAGTTTGATCTCGTTTTTGTCGTACTGTCATGAAATCAGTTGGTAGATTTCTTCCTAGTCGTATGTCGTCTCTTGTTCGACATCTTCTTCCAATATCGGGTAGTTCTGGTTTTGTTCTAAATATTGGATCTGATCTATTGAGGCGTAGAGACATATCTACTAAGTTTTTGTCACATATCAATTTTATGAAATGTTGCATTTGTCAAATTCTAATCTAATTTTTGTTTAAGTCTAGGTTAGTCAGCGTCCGTTCGAGACTTTTGGTCGCACCAGATGATTTTTGTCTTTTTTACTGTACTCATAGAGTAATTTCAGATAGAGTACACCGTCTGCTCGTCACGCTATCTTATTTTCGGCCGGGTAGATTCGTGCAACTTCTTAGTCTAATACCAATTTTAATCTTACTCTTATATCTCCTAGTCTCAATAGATCTAGTGTACACCGGTTTGCGCGAGTTAGTTCCACAATGTGAACAACTGTATTCTAAGTTTAATTCAAATTGTTCTGGTGTTGAAACTACAAGTAGTTTCAACACTTTACAAATAAATAGGTTAATAGTTTGATAGAGTATGATTGGTTAGTGTTTAATTTTTTTAGAGAGATAAAATATCTTTATAATAACCAACGATAAAAACTAGTTTAGATCTGGTGCCACCGATCCGAGGTTCAGATAGTTTTAGTTTTTCAATGTCCTTATTGTAGCGGAGGATGGATGATTGTATTCCTTTTTGAGAAGTTGCGAACATCTTCTTTTTTCCAATTAGGAAGAGAGATCGGTATCAGTAGCTCCAGGAAGCTGGAATCATGATCGGGTTCTGTTTGGTTGTGATGAGTGTTGATCTGGTTGATAGGAACATTGCTATTCTCAATCTAGTCTGGGAACGGCAGGTAGCTCGACTTTGGATGCAGTGCCTGGTGACTTGGATCTGTACGTTTACTTGAACATCGAGATGGCCATTGTTCCGTTGCAATGAATTTCCGTTTTTGCGATGCCAAGTCGTACTCTAAATCCATTGAGTGTAGTGATTGTAGGCAGCATGTCAGGTGGGTTTTGTCATTCCGTAGTTGGAGTGTGATTGGATTGTCGAGTTTCTTGCTGCTAGTCTTTTGGAAGTATGTAATCTATATACTGCATTATATCATTTACATATATAAATCGTTGTTATTCTTATTTTTTAGTTATGATCTTTGTACAAAAGCGTTACTATTTAGTTCTGTTGTTTTTAAGAGCTACTCACACTTGAGTAACTCCCATCAAAAATAGTGTCAAGGGTGTCACAAAGCGTGGATGTAGCACGGTGGCTTAGACCGGCTATAGAGCATACTCAGAACGACCTATTCTGGTGGGCCAGAAGTGAGGGTATAATTTCGTGCTCTCTTCTTGGAGGGTCCTGTGGTAGTTCAACCTTTCATGATATATTTTATTACTAGTGTTTTCTTTCGTTGTCTCAGTTTTGTATTTTTCTCAAAAACCAAATGGTTTGTTTTGGGTTTGTCTTTCGTCTTTCGACTTTTTGGGGATTTGTTCTTTTGTGTTCAGACTTAAAGGTAGTCTTCAAAAGAATCATTTATCTAGTTCTAAGCTGGTGTTGATCCAGTTTGGGTACCGTGGGTTTTCTTTTCTTAGTCATGCAGTTAGGTTGTGACTTATGGTGTTTAGTAAGCTTGCGTTGGTTAATTTGGATTATTATAAAATTCCTTTACAACCGGGTTAAAGGAAAGATTAAAATGTGTTAAAATTAGTATGGTTGCAATCAGTGAAAGTTGAAACCTAAACTCATTGTTCAAACAATTTTTTTTGGGCGAGCAATGCGATTTTGGATAGAATTTAAGGGAGAGAGATTTTAAAGAAGCGTCTTGAAAAAGGTAAGTACTGTTTTCTGCAATTTATGAATAATTTTGATCAATTTACTACTTTAAATTTATGAATTTTACCGCTTGATTTGGGAGTTGAAAATATTATTTTATTTTCAATTGTATGAACATTTACTGCTTTGGGGAAAAAAAATTAAATACTGAGTTACTGCTTTGTACGGGAGAGTTTTATTGCTTCAATTATTGGATAGGTTGATAGAAATTGATGTTTTGATAAAGAATTTCTGTTTTTTTTATTTTGATTTTTGTTTTAGAGATGATTGATGATTGTACCTAAGAAGAAAAAGAGAGAACATTGAATCAGAATGGTTAGTGTTGTTTCAATTTTTTAGTAAAACATTGAACTTATATTACCTAATCGTCGGTGAAGAAGCCATAGGGAAAAACATCGTGGATGATATCAGATGATGTTATTGGTCTAGCTAGCAAACGAATGATGTGTTTAGTTTGCAGAAGTGGCCAAAGCAATTCAAGTGCTTTATTGATGTTGTGCTCTTCGGTGTTATGTGATTGTTCATATGGCGTGTTTTGAATGAGGTTATATAATTTGTGATTGTAGCGAGTGTTATATATGAGTTCTAGGATTAGGATTTCAACGGGCTGAAGGAATTCTTGAGGGACAATTAGTGGGCGGAATTCGTCTACTTTTAGGAGTTTGGTTAGGGGACAGAATATATACATCTGGGTGATGGGATCATAAATTCGGAGAGTGCCCTGTAAATTAGTATCTTTTGTACAATAGATGGAGTTAAGAAAATTGGTGATGTGTTTTTAGATTTAATGTATTGATATCTATGGTGAGGTTGTCTTGCTGGTGTATTGAGAGTGGAATGATATTGAATGAAATTGTAATATGTGATTGTGTGTGTTTGTTTAGTTTGTAACACATGACTTCGCGTGAACAGTGCAGATCACGTTCTTTGGGTGTGAGGAAATGAAAGGATAGTGAAAAGTGGTTAAATTTGTTAAAGTATGAATCATAAGCATGAATAATACGTAGTGCTGAAGAGATGACGTTGTCGTATTTCTTATTTGGGATGTTGAGGGTGAAGGTGTATGAAGTCTTGATGGAAAACTTTTCTGTTAGTTGGGGATTAGCAAATGGGTCGTTGTTTAGACAAATGTCTTCATTTGGTCATGTGATGTTATGATCGTAAAAACCGATGGGGTAATCATTAGCTTTAGGTGCAGTGAGTTTGGTTAGTGATTGTCTGTATCCTGATTGCGTGAACAGTTTTGGGATTAGTGCTGTTGTTAGAAGGTAGAGTTGGCTGCTGCAATTTTCATCATCATAAGGGTTGTTATATAGTGGTAGTGATATTGTATTAGTAAACTGGCAATGAGATGTCCATAAAAGGGCAGGGTATAATACATGTTCGTTTACATAATTGGGTTTTTCATCATTGGGGTCTGAACGGAAGTATGTGTATTGCGGGAAAAAGGGTAGACATAAATGTAGAAACTCTTTCGTATTAGTGTGAAGTGGATGATTGACAAATGTGGGGGATGTTCCTGGGTTAGATGGAAATGGAGTATTTGGAAATTTTCTTTTAAAGGTTTGGTAAGCGCGGTTGGTACTAGAGGATGGGTTGATGGGCAAGTGGGGTTTTGGGAAGGTGTATAAGTTGAATTGGCAGTTGGGGTCGATGGGTTGGATGATATTAAGGATCGTGACAGTTGGTGAATAGTTAGTGTTTGAGGGTGTTCTAAATGTTGTTGTAGCGTTATGAAGTTATCAAGTTCTTGTAATAATTGTTTGTGATCTTGGTCGTTGTTAAAGGATGGTTCGCTGGTTAGGGGGGAATATATGTGTGTAACATATGAAATGGGAGAGGGAGGGGAAGTGGGTTCGGTTTTGACTTGGGAATGATTAGGTTGAAAGGGAGGTTGGGAAAATATAGGTGGACTAAGTTCAGAGTTGGCAAATTTGTGGGGTGTTTCGGTATCGGAGTTGTTGAATTGGGAGATGGTGTTATATACTGTTGTGTTAGAATTAGTATCTGATTCCAAGCTAGATGAATGTTATGATGAAGTGGTTTAGGTGGGTTCATAGCAAAAAGTGGGATGATGGAGAGGTTGCTCTGAAGGTTGGCACGGCGGGAAATTGATCGATGGAGGTATCCAACTTGGCGGCTCATCGTGGGCTAAAAAGATGATTGTTTTGAGAACGAAACTTTTTTTTGTATGTGGTTGTTCTATAATTTGCTCGTCTGTGTCGTCTATGTTCGGTGGTTGGGTTATTATGTGTTGGATTGGGCTTTGTGGATAAAAAGATCTCGAAGTTATGAGGTCTGTTAGGGCAATATTTCTACAATTTCGTGGTAACAATGATAGGGGTGGTTATGGTTAAGGTTTTGCATTTGTGGTGCTATGGGCGTTGTATTTGTATCGTTTCGTGATTCGTCTTACGTGTTTGGTGTTGTTGATAATTCGGTATTGTATTCTTTTATTTGAGCGTCTAAAAGAATTTCATTGATTGATGTTGAAAGTATTCTAAAAATCCTGCGAAAAGTATGCGTGCTAATTTTGCTTTTGCTTGTTTGCTTACTTGTGTGTGTGTTTTGCGCATGTATTGTAGATTCCTTTTTTGAGAGAGAAAAAAATCCAAGAAAACTAAACATTGCGTATAATATAGTCAATTTTTCTAAGATGTAGTAGGGCCATCCTAGAAAGGCATGAAATTCATTTTTCAAATTTACAAAACTGAAAAGTTTTATTGGTGATATATCTTGTTGTCTGTTTTTTTTCGCCATTTAAGTAAATGTAATTTTTTATATCTTTAAAAAACCCGCTATAGTTTTGTGCGTGTATGTCTAAAAAGCCTGCTGTTTCTGCAAGTTTGCGTACGTTTTGATCTATGGGTTGTCGTTGTATTGTGTCCATTTTTGTGAGTAATTCTTGAAATTGTTGTGTTCGAATGTGATGCTGATGTCTGACTTAGAGTATATGCCGATTGAACGTAGATCAAAATTGGGGTTGCGGCAATAGCTCTAATGCTTTCTGGTGAAACGTTTTTGATTGGTTGCATGAATTCAGGGTATGGTATCAGAAGATAGCAATTTTTTCGTCAGGATTTTAATTGTACTACAGTGTGGCTGTTTTCTGATCCACATGTAACTGCTGTATCCCAAAAAAAGTTCTGCGGGAGAGTGTATCAACAAAACTTATTTCATTTTTGTAGAAGATTGGGATTCTTTTATAGCATCTTTTATCTTCAAAAACATAAGATGATTTTTTTTCGATACAAGTGTACTACCATTTTGTATTTCCTTCGTAGTCAATAAACTTTGATCTGTTTTCTGACAATAAATATCCTGCATAGGAATTTTTAGTACTGCTAGTGCAATTGATTGTAAAATTTGCGTGCGTTCAATTTCGCATAATTGATGGAGTTTTTCGAGTTCTGTCAAGGACATTTCTTGAAAGATTCTACTAATGGTAAAATCTAATTTCATGTCTAAGTGTATGTCATAGTGAATTGCGCCGAAATGAGTGTTGTCCATGAGTGATAGTTCTTGTAAACGTGTACCGTCCTCATCTTGTGGTTTTAATTTTACTAGAGGATGGGTTGATGGGCAAGTGGGGTTTTGGGAAGGTGTATAAGTTGAATTGGCAGTTGGGGTCGATGGGTTGGATGATATTAAGGATCGTGACAGTTGGTGAATAGTTAGTGTTTGAGGGTGTTCTAAATGTTGTTGTAGCGTTATGAAGTTATCAAGTTCTTGTAATAATTGTTTGTGATCTTGGTCGTTGTTAAAGGATGGTTCGCTGGTTAGGGGGGAATATATGTGTGTAACATATGAAATGGGAGAGGGAGGGGAAGTGGGTTCGGTTTTGACTTGGGAATGATTAGGTTGAAAGGGAGGTTGGGAAAATATAGGTGGACTAAGTTCAGAGTTGGCAAATTTGTGGGGTGTTTCGGTATCGGAGTTGTTGAATTGGGAGATGGTGTTATATACTGTTGTGTTAGAATTAGTATCTGATTCCAAGCTAGATGAATGTTATGATGAAGTGGTTTAGGTGGGTTCATAGCAAAAAGTGGGATGATGGAGAGGTTGCTCTGAAGGTTGGCACGGCGGGAAATTGATCGATGGAGGTATCCAACTTGGCGGCTCATCGTGGGCTAAAAAGATGATTGTTTTGAGAACGAAACTTTTTTTTGTATGTGGTTGTTCTATAATTTGCTCGTCTGTGTCGTCTATGTTCGGTGGTTGGGTTATTATGTGTTGGATTGGGCTTTGTGGATAAAAAGATCTCGAAGTTATGAGGTCTGTTAGGGCAATATTTCTACAATTTCGTGGTAACAATGATAGGGGTGGTTATGGTTAAGGTTTTGCATTTGTGGTGCTATGGGCGTTGTATTTGTATCGTTTCGTGATTCGTCTTACGTGTTTGGTGTTGTTGATAATTCGGTATTGTATTCTTTTATTTGAGCGTCTAAAAGAATTTCATTGATTGATGTTGAAAGTATTCTAAAAATCCTGCGAAAAGTATGCGTGCTAATTTTGCTTTTGCTTGTTTGCTTACTTGTGTGTGTGTTTTGCGCATGTATTGTAGATTCCTTTTTTGAGAGAGAAAAAAATCCAAGAAAACTAAACATTGCGTATAATATAGTCAATTTTTCTAAGATGTAGTAGGGCCATCCTAGAAAGGCATGAAATTCATTTTTCAAATTTACAAAACTGAAAAGTTTTATTGGTGATATATCTTGTTGTCTGTTTTTTTTCGCCATTTAAGTAAATGTAATTTTTTATATCTTTAAAAAACCCGCTATAGTTTTGTGCGTGTATGTCTAAAAAGCCTGCTGTTTCTGCAAGTTTGCGTACGTTTTGATCTATGGGTTGTCGTTGTATTGTGTCCATTTTTGTGAGTAATTCTTGAAATTGTTGTGTTCGAATGTGATGCTGATGTCTGACTTAGAGTATATGCCGATTGAACGTAGATCAAAATTGGGGTTGCGGCAATAGCTCTAATGCTTTCTGGTGAAACGTTTTTGATTGGTTGCATGAATTCAGGGTATGGTATCAGAAGATAGCAATTTTTTCGTCAGGATTTTAATTGTACTACAGTGTGGCTGTTTTCTGATCCACATGTAACTGCTGTATCCCAAAAAAAGTTCTGCGGGAGAGTGTATCAACAAAACTTATTTCATTTTTGTAGAAGATTGGGATTCTTTTATAGCATCTTTTATCTTCAAAAACATAAGATGATTTTTTTTCGATACAAGTGTACTACCATTTTGTATTTCCTTCGTAGTCAATAAACTTTGATCTGTTTTCTGACAATAAATATCCTGCATAGGAATTTTTAGTACTGCTAGTGCAATTGATTGTAAAATTTGCGTGCGTTCAATTTCGCATAATTGATGGAGTTTTTCGAGTTCTTTCAAGGACATTTCTTGAAAGATTCTACTAATGGTAAAATCTAATTTCATGTCTAAGTGTATGTCATAGTGAATTGCGCCGAAATGAGTGTTGTCCATGAGTGATAGTTCTTGTAAACGTGTACCGTCCTCATCTTGTGGTTTTAATTTTACACTGATTCTTCCTGTATTCTTTGGAAATTTTAAGGAGCATGTGAGTTTTTGTCATTGTATGAGCGAGATATAGCCATTGGAATTATAATTATTTTTCCTGTATTCATGTCGAAACGGTCTTTGCATTCGACAAGAATTTCTGAATATTGTGTTTTGTAAAGTGGTTTGGATTTTCATGCAAGTTCTGTTTCTGGGTAATTTTGGAAATGTGTCAATTTATTTTCTATATTATGTATGTTTCTAAAATTTTAATAATAATTTCTAATTTGGTCAGGGTTTACATCGTCAAAACGGATTGACTCAATAAATTTTTTTTGGTGAAATTTTATCATTCTAGCGTGATTTTTGCTGACATATGGTACAGGTGTCTTCGGGGAACCAAACGATTGCTGCTTGTGTGCGTGTAGTAGGATCGCAATATCTTCGGTCGTTTTTGCAAGGAAGTCTGATTCCTTGATAAATTATAGTGTCATCTTTTAAATCACGTGTTAGTTGTACTTTTTCAAGTTGTATTTTCGAATCAAAAACCATTTTTTTGGTATCCTTTATTTTTTGTATTTGGTTTACTTTTTTGGGGATTGTTTATTCCAATGTGTGGTAACCAAACTTTATCATGGAGATTGTATGTTAATCTTCCATGTGCTCCGTGAAATGGAAATTTATAATCTAGTCTTATATGACCTTGGTGTTTTTGAAGTTCCGCTTGATGTGCTGACTCTGGAAAATGTTGAAAAAATACTAGTTTTCTGTTTTTGCCTTTATTTGATGTAGTTTTCAGTCTTTCAAGTTCATTTTTGCAATCATCAGGGCTGAGGTGCACAGTCTTTCGATGTTACTTTGGTAGAAAGATTCATGGTCTAATCTGTTTTTGTTTTCCTATGAAACATGTGAGCAATATACTTTCTTTTCGGAAAATGTTGCTGAGAATTTAAATCTTTTTAGTGTTGTAGTTTTGTTTTTTGAGTAAACTGTTGCTATTACATTTGTTGTTTCGATTGATTGTGGTTCGAATTCACATTGAGTGACTTGGTTTATTGCATATTTATGTAATGTTTTTTGTTCTTTTTCTTCACTGTCATAGTATGTGACTAGTAAATCTTGGGGTCCTGTTCGAGGTGAAAGATTGTTGGGATCAGGTTCTGAAAAGTTGAAAAACTAGTGTCTTAAAAAGTTACATGGGTACGGTAGTCCTGAATAAGGGTTATAAAAGGTGATATATCCTATTGTCTTTTTTGTGTATCCATCGTATTTGTAAATTATTTCTGGGTTTATAAACGGGGGAGGTCAAGATTGAGCTGTTATATTTGGAAGGGCTAGGGGTAAGGAACGATGAACTATATTATTTAGTTTTACTTTGATTTCAAATTTTAGTGTCAAGTTTTATATTTTGTATATTATGTTCTTGAATATCTTTGTTAATGTCTTGTCGATATTCTAATCAATTTAGTGCCCAGTTGTGTAATCTGTGACTTTTGTGTTGTTGTCCAAATAATGGGGGGTGCAACGAATGTATTCCAGTTCAATCGTAGCTGTATGTGTTTTTTTTTGAAATTTCTCTATATTTGGCGTCGAGATTTATAGGAACATTTGGAGGAATTGGTGTTTGTAAAAGAAGGTGTTGAGGGAAGTGAAAGAGTTTCAGATAGTGACAAAGATGTGTCAGATGAAACGTCTATTGGATCATTTATTAAACTTGGTTCGCCTTGAGTGAAAGCTTGTGTCATCCAAAATGGGAGATGTTCTGTAGTGGTTGGGGGTTAAAATTGTTTTCTCTGATTTTTTCAGGGGTGGGTTAAATTGAAATAATCTGAGGGTATGTTCGATGTGTTTTGTTCTACTGGAGTCTGTGGGGTACTTTGAATTATACTGCTAGAAAGGATTTACAAGATTTGTTGTAGGTGAATGAGGTATGCTGAATTGAACTCTGGGGTTTGCAAATTTCTTTTTAGTCTGGGATGAATAGTTTGTCTGTTTATTTCGAGCGTGTTTTGATTTTGATTTCGGTGTCTTGCTCTATTAAAATCTTGTTGTAGGAGGTTATAAATTATAGACTGGTTTTTAATGTGGTTCGCTTAGAGGTGCTTGGCGAATCACTGGTTCTAGTGATTCGGACAATCGTGCTTGTCTTTCTTCAAATGTATATGGATTGTCTTTTATTGAAAAGAGATGCGTGTTGATGATTGAGGGTTACTTTTTGAGTCTTTGTTGGTGTTGTTGGAGGCTCCTGGGACGTTGTTTGTGGAGACTGATGTGGGGGTTGTTGATTAGCAATTTTGGAAGTTTTTTTTGAAAATTATTAAAGAAGAAATTTTGTGTTTACTGTAATTTTCTTCAATAAAAAGGATTAATTATATAGTTGCTAATGCGAAGGTTACGATAGCCTTCTTTATACATGCATACTGTCATTATCAGGGATGTCAAAATTGTGAGAAAAATTCTAAAGAGAAGAAAAACTTCTGTTCTACAGAATAGATGTTGGAGCATTTAAATAGTTATTTGAAATATCGTGCCTAAAGAGGTGGTCAAGAATTTTGAAGAAAATTATGATGGTTTGGGCTAGGGAAGGAAAAATGATGAAAAAGTTGCAAAAAACTTATCAGGGTGAGGAAGAATATTTCTAAAATGTCGGAAATGAAAATTATGAAAGATTTGAAAACAAGTTATGAAATTTGTGAACTGTTTGAGAAAAAAGCATTTGAAGAAGTAACTTCTTCGTCGAAACATTTTTTATTTTTTGAGGCTAAATTTAAGTGTGGTCGGAATATTTATTGATTTTTTGAAAATTTCGGCAAATTGGAGTGGTTTGGATTTCGGCAATTTTTGAAAAGGAAAAATTTGGAGGGCTCCTAAGTGTCTTCTTGGTATTGTTGTTTTTAATTGGATGATCGGGGGTATCTGAGAGATTTTCGTACTTTAGGCTAAATGATCATGTCCATTTTGTTCTTTAGGCTAAAATAATATTTTTGCGTGAGGGGTTTTTGAGGTCTAATTTGGTACAATATTGTTGATCTTTGTACTGCTTGATAGGGGAGGGTTGTAATTTTGAAACTTTGTTTGTTTAAGCTGTCAATGTTTAGTGGTTTGCTTATTTTTGACATGGAGGTCTTTTAGTTATAGTTAGAGATTAGCTTGAGGGTGGTTGTTTGTCGGCTAATGAAGTCGTGTTAAAAATGAGGTGATGAATTGGAAAAGATTCTAATTGGCTGAAATTGAACTAGTTTGTTCAAGTGCTTTTCAGCATGAATTTTGAGAAGTGGTTTTTAAAGTTCAACTTTCTTCAAAATTTTAGATTGTGAATTGATTGTTTTGTAATTTTTGCGTGGCTGATTACGAAGTCGCGATGATTGCCTATGTGGAGATTTTTCTTTTTGATCTTGTGTTATAATTTTTTCGTCAAGTTTTCAATTTTTTTTTCTGTTTGAGGTATCTTCTTGTTGTCTACAATTTTTGATATTTAATTGGGAAAATCTTTGTCCTTTTTATCAAATTGATTTTGGATGGGGTGCACTATTTTGAAAAACTTTAAGTCATGTAAAAGGGTATAATTGAGTAAGTTTTCGAAGTGCGTACTCTTTTGGATAGTAAGGTAAAAGATTGTTGCGATGTTGAATGATTTCTTTTTTGTTCAAGTCTGTGTGTTTGTATGTTACATTGTGGGTCTATCAATTATTTGATACGGTCCTTTTCGGAGCGGTTGTAGTTTTTTAGATATTCCTTTTTGTGTTGTAAAGTTTGGAATTAGAACATATGTTCCAGTTTTTAAAATTGTAGCTGGGGTAAATCGGGAGTTTACTTGGGAATTAATAATTTGTCTTTGTAACAATTTGTGTACCGGAAGCTATTTTAAATTTTGTGAATGCTGAATATGATCTTCATCGTGGGTATGTAGTGGTAGATAGTAATATATTGATTCTTTAGTGAGTTTGCAATAACCTTGGATACTTTTTGAAAAACTTGCTGTGAACCTTGTTGGTTTCCGTGGTTTTTGGTGGAAAACCATTTGATAGGGAGACAATCCTAGGTTTGTTGTGATATGTGAATTACAAGATAGTGGGAATAATTTTACATCTGTTGACTATTTAGTATATCGTGTGTAATTTTCGTTAATGATACATCTAAGATATTTTGTAGTGAACGGTTCATGCCTTCGACTAAACCATTAGTCCAAGGTGCATGAATTGTACTTGGTTCGTGTTTAATTTTATATAAGTGGCATAGTGTAATGAGTTCGTTGTTTATAAATTCAGTGCCCTTGTCTGTAACAGGGGTTTCGTAACCGAATTCCGCTACCCAGTGTTCATAAAAGGTTGTATATGCATAAAAAGCATTATAGTGAGGTACTGGATAAAGTGCTGCGTAGTGTGTGAATGCATCTACTATTACCATTGTATATGAGTTTCCTTCTGAGGATGATGATATTGGTCCTTTTGTATCGAAAGAGATTATGTGATTGCAATATAAGTTTTGTTTCTTCAAATTCTTGTTTTTCTGCAATTTGTTTTTGATTTGGGTGTGGTTTGTTTAATCGACATGTCATGCAATCATTGCGTAATACTTTTATCCAAACTGGTGCATTTGGAAAATTAAAAAAAATGTGTAAAATTTGAGCTTGTTTTTTTTCTGCTTCTGATTGTCTTTTAGTGCGTAAAGAGTGAGAGGTATGAAAAGCTATAAGCATCATACTTAACGGTAAGCAGGGTACTTTGATATCAGGTGATTGGTTTTCTAGGATATCTGTGTTTTTATTGATAGAGGTGTTGTTATGTTTTCTGAAGTATCTAAGAAGGGTTTTGTTTCCTATTATGGCTGTATCGGCTTTCAGTTGCTTGGTTTTCTGTTTGTGCCAAGATTTTAACTGTCGAATGACTGGATCAAGGTTTTGATGTTTTTGTAATAGTTCGAGTGTTATTTTTTCTGTTCTTGGTAGAAAAATGTTTTCGATTTCCAATTTTGATGGAGGCATTATATCTAGTGGGTCATGGAGTTTAAAAACATAGTTAACTGTACGTTTTGTATCAGTATTTAGTGGGCCTGATAAATTTACATTATCAGTGATATTTTCCTTTTCTTTTAAAAGGAATATATCTTTTTGTATAATTTTTGTTTGATTGGTTTTTCTGTGTGTTGTTTTTTATCCGTAAAGAGTATGGTATCCATTTGAATGTAGATGTTCCTAGTAAATCTACTTCGTAATGGTTGTTTTGGCAATCTAGATCTAGTGGAAAACGTGGTAGATTATTTTTTTGTGATTAGTCTACATCAGTTTTTACTGCGTATTTGCATAGTCATGTTGGTGATTTTTGTGTTACTAAACCAAGTGGTGTCTTTCTACTGAGAGTGTCGTGTAGTGCGAGGTTTTTTCCTGCTGTCCAAATTATATGTAACTTTGGGAATTTCATAAAAATTAGTTGAAACCTGTAAACTTTATGGTTTGGGTTTATTTTTGTGTAAAGAGAAAATTTATTGGTTTATGATCTGTAAAAGAAAACTTTTGGATGTTTAGATCTAAGTATTCAAAATTTATATTTTGTAAGTGTATTTATTATAGATGTGCATAAGTGTAGAGAGTCTAATTTCAGCTTGTGTGAATAAACTAGAGTTTGCTGAAATGAGCTTCTTTTTATTTGTTTCATTATGAGACTGTAATAATGCTGCGTCGATGCCAAAATTGGAGGCGTCGCACATGGCAAAAAATGGTTGATTGAGATCTGGAGTAGTGTTTGCTAATTGTTCGTGAGAAGAATTTTTATCTCTTCGAATCGGTTTTGATGTTCTGTTGTCCATTCGAATTTGTTTTGCTGTCTAAGGATGTTGTAAAATGGTCTTAAATATAGCTGCAATATGTATACGTATTTCTTTAAGAAGTTTAACTTCCCAAGAAATTCTTGTATTTTTTTCTTTTTTCAGCGTGGTTGTAGTTTTTGGATTGCATCTATGCGAGATTTTAAAGGAGTTATAGGGTTGCTTTCTATAATATGTTCAAAGAATTTTACCCGTGTTTGGCAAAAGTGTGATTTATCTGGGGCTGCTTTCATGTTTTCTTGTAGTAATTTTCTAAGACAGTATAACTTTCGTTTTTTGTTTGTGATTGCATAAAAACATCGTCTAAGTATGTGATTGATTTTTAATGAGTATTAGTTTAGTTGCTCGTTGTTTTTTTTAAAAATGCGTTAGGTTTTAGGGGTAAATGTAATGGTGAATTGGTCTCCAGCATCAAAAATTGATATTGCGTAAACTTTTGGGTATAGGTCAGTTAATTGTTCGAATTCTTTTTGTGTTATTTGAGAGGGTTGGAAATTAAAGATTGTTAGAAGAATTTGTAGTTCTTCCGTATATTTTGATACTTGAAATGTTGGCTTAAAATAAGGTGTCTTTGTAAAATAATCTGTATTTCTTTTCTCATTACTTAGAATATTATATATTTAATTGACAATTCTTTGTCAAGAAAAATTGATTGACATACAACTAATAGTTTTAAAAATTTATTTACTCTATACGCTATTTCTTTTGTGGGAGAAATTGTTGAATTAGTTTAACAATAACCTAAGAGTCCTAGAGGTAAGGTTACTTTATGAAGAGAATTGTTATATTGTGTAGAGAAATCATATCAGAGTTTGAGTCTTCCATGTATTTGATAGATAAAATTGTTCCTCGAAAAAATTTGTGAATTGGTCTAAATTCAAGGTCAGACAAAGAGATGTTGTTTGTTTTGTTCTTTATCATTTTAGTGAACTTGTTTGATTGAATAGTTAAACATATTTCCTCATAGTGGTTTCAGTTGTTTTCTTTCCTGATTGTATATGGGGTAATAGTTAGAGAAAAATGGTGGTTGTTCGATTATTCTCTGAAAAAATGTCGAAGCTGTGTTTTTCATTCTTTTGTAATTGTCTTTTATATGAATTTTACTATTTAAGATATTTATTGTTGGTATATATTTAGTAATAATTGGTATTCAAGTGATATTGTATTTTATATCAGTGATATGGAAGGTTTGTTTAAATGGTTTGCTCATGAGTTTGTTTTGTTCCATTGTTCAAGTGGGAACAAGGTAGAGTTGGATTTTTCCAAAGTTTGTTTAGGTTGACCCTTGTGCGGTTGCTATTCTACTTGTTGTTTTGAAGGGTATTAATTTTGAGTGTAGAATTTTGATTTCATTCCAAGTGGGAATGTTTTTAATAATTGATTCCGCTCCAGAATCTATTAAGAAATATATTTCAAGGTCTGGTGTTTGCAATTGTTTGGATTTTGGACTTTCTAAAAGAAATGGGATTGTCTGTATCATATTTTTCTTATTGTAATTGTAGTTCCTCATGTATGTTTGGATAAATGTTATTTGCGTTTAAGCATTTTGTGGGTTTTTCTTCTGTTTTTTCTTCTACTATTTTTTGTATTTTTTTCCTTTGTTGTATCATTGGATATAGGTGGTCTCCGATAATAATTCAAAAGAAATTGATCATGGTTTTGATATATGTGGGAATATATCGGTTGTTCGTATAAAATAGGCTCATAGCCATTTTCAACGTTTATCATGTTAATTGAAATTGTGTTCTCTGTATCACATTCGCTATCTGTGGATTCGCAATTGACGTGGTTTAGTTGCAATTCTGTGCGTCCGTTATTGTCAATACCTGGGGAGTCTGGTTGAGTTTCTTCAGTTGATTGCACTTGATTTATTTGTCTTTGATAATTAGGTGTACTACTCCTAAAATTTAGCTGTGAGTTTTGATAACGTGTGTTATTCCTATGTGGTGATTGGGAGTAGTTTCTTTGTCTGTTGTTATAGCTTGAACTTCTGTTCAGTGAATTATTGCGTATCTATTTTGATAATAATAAAATTTTGATCTGTTGTTAGAATAATCGTGTGATCGATTTATTTTGATATCTAGGGTTTCAATTGTTTGAATAGTTTCTATTCCTATCGTTGGAATAATTTCTATATCAATTGTATGAAGAGTTTCTAGATCGATTATTTGACTAATTTATTTTTCTAGAATTTGAATGGGATCTGGCATTAAACGAAAATTTGGGTTGCTTTGAATTTGATCTGGATAGTTATTTTGATATTGATTATTTCGAATATGTGATCGACTATATGTGTTTTCTGAGAAGTTTTGTGAACTTCTTTGGTATGGTGATTGTCCTCTATAAATTGTATTATAGAGTGGCTGTTGTCTAGAGTGATTGGATTTATTTGGAAGTAGTTTTCCTGAACTATTACTATTATGAATGTTTTTGTTGGGTAAAACTTGATCTTTTTTAAGTAATGATGAAATGATTTATTGGGTCCTCTATTTTTTTGTGGTTTTTTGGTCATCTTGTTGTTTTGGTCTGCATTGAGCGATACTGTGTCCGTATCGTCGACAATAATTACTCCATTTTTTTAATGATGCGTTGCCTTTAAAATTTGGGTTTTTCTCCTAGATGTTCAAAAGTTTGGTGATTTTTTCGGACAAAGCTGTATCAGAATCGTTGATATGATTTATGTGTGAAGTATTGGTTTGGATGCTGTTTACATATTGCAATTTCAGGTTTTCTGTTTCTTCTAGTTTCATAGTGAATTCTGCTTGTTCTAGTTTATCTACTAGTTTCCTAAAGTCTAAATCTGGTTCTCGGATTGAAGAAGGATAAGATGCTCTCTTTTTTATTGTTTTTTTTCGCAATTGAGGTGTTAGAGTCATCATTAGAATTTCTGTCATCTTTGTTCTTTCTTAATCATGAGTATTAAGTGAGTATGCTTTTTGGACTAGTGTTTTTTTTTTCTTATTGCAAGTTGTTTTTTTGTTTCATTTGGTAGTCTACGATTTTAATTGCATAAAACGCTTTAATGTTGTTTGTTTCTTTCTGAATCAAACATTTTGGAGAATTCTTGTGTGAATCTTTTCGAATCTGATTTAATTTTTATACGCAAAACTGAAAACCATTTTTGGGCTGCGCCGTCAAGTGTAATTTGGATTAGAGCTGTGTGTCCATGTATCCAATTTTGATGAAGTGGCGTGTTTACTGGTTCAAAACCTATATTTAAAATTAAATTCGCTGTGACTGCATTTAGATATTCTTCTACAGAGTATTCAGGTTCTGTGCATGTGAACACCATTAGTGGCTTATTTGATGTTATCGATGATCCACCCATCAGATATGTATTCATAGTCAATTGTTGTGATTCAGCGGCATGTAGCATTTGAGAAAAGTTTCTTAGTTATCTTTTTGTTTTTTCGTGTTGTGGAAAATTATGGCAGTGGAATTTCATTGTGCATCTGAGTGGATTGGTATGAATGGCTGGTGACTATATTTTATTGTTGAAAATTATTGTTGTAAGATGTTGGCTTATATTTAGGTTGTCCTTCTTGTTCAGTTCGTGTGTATGGATCAAAAATATCTGGTTGATCAATCCTGTGAGAACAAGGTCTTTGGTTTGAGGAAAATCGTTGATGATTTTGCTTATAGTATTTTTCATCATCTGATGGAGAATAATTTTGTGGATAATGATGAGGTTGATTTTTACTATGGTATTTATTTGTTTTATTTTTACGTTGTTGAAAAATTTGGTAGTTTCCATTTTGTTCTTGTGACGATTGTGTTTGATCATAAAAAATTACCAAGTTTAAAATCGGTTGTGGTTCATTCTGACTTTGTGCAAATGTTTGAGTAATTGCTTAAGTTTTTGACGGTTTTGTTCCGTATACATAGTTGTAATTGTGTTCTGCAAAATTACTTCTGTGTTGTTTATTTGATGGTTTTGTTTCTGATCGAAACGTTTGGTAATCCATTTGTGAACATTTTTGTGCAACAGAGGGTTCTTCTGTGGATTGTATGATTGTTTCTTGTAACCTTGGATTTTTTAATTTTGGAGTTTTAACTTTGGTTGAATAGTTGAAAAGTTTCGTTGTGCTTTTGTTGTTGTTATTGTTTCAACAAATTCTTTGTTTACAAAACGTGATTGGGTTTGTATATCTTGTTGTGTAATATTTCTTGTTCCGTTTGAATTATCATTACTTATAGATAAAGAATTTAAACTATCATTTCCTGTTCTTTCAGTAAAAATTGAATTATAGTTTAAAGGTGTTGCGTCAACTGTAAGTGCTTATACTCTAACATAATCTTTATCAATAGAAATAGTGCTAATTGCCTGACTTGATATATCTGTTGGTATATTGATAATTTATTCATAAAACCATTCAGGGTCTCATACATAGTCTGATTGTTCTGCTAGTACAGTTTCGTCATCTCTAATTTGTGGTCGAAAATTTTTTCTTGCTTGTTCAATAAGCTCAATTTTGTGACTGAAAAAATTGATTATGAACCCTGCTAAGATTTTTTGTGAATCGTGTTTATCATTTTGTGTTATTCGATCATTTGTTAGATTTTCTCGAATTGCATGTACAAATTTTGAAAAAAATATGTTTTTCCTGTCGTACAATTGTATGTCGAGATGTTTGAGTAGATGAACGGCCTTGAAGTTCATCCAATTCTAATATAGATAAACATCTATAGATAAATGAGAATACATCGTTTGTAAATATCGAGTTTGCCCTTTATGAGTTTTGGTATTGTATGTTTTTGATATATTGTGTAAAAACATTTGAAAATTCAATGTCGACAAGGTCAGTTTGAATAAGATATCTGTCATGAAATGCATTTGGTGATCTGATTTCAATTGTGTAGATTCCAAAGTGTGATGTGAGACTACATATACCTTTGATATAGTGATCAAGAAGTTGTCTTTTGACTTTTACATCGGGAAATTCTTTTTTGCACCGGCTTTCTCTTTTGAAATTAACTTTTTTACAAAAATCTATCTGTCCGCGAGGTTTAGTTAATGGTGTTATTAAAAAGGAAGTACATAATTTTCTGGGTTATCTTCATTTCGAATCATTTTTGTGTTGTTTTACTGTTAATGGGTAATTTTCAATGTGTCTTATTGGTTGATTCCAATTGTACAAACGTATTGGTTTGTTTGTGAGGCAAGTTTTTATTTTTCGCTTACCTTTTATTGATACTGGTGTCGTGGTTTCTGAATCAGTGAAGTATTGTTGGTCGTCAACTTGATTATTTTTGTTTTTTGAGTCTTTAAATTGTGAAGTTCGTGTATTGCGGTTGTTTCTGATTCTGAGACTGCGTTTCATTGTTTTGAAAAATCTTTTCCTAAAACTTTGTTTTTGTTTGTTAATTATCTTCTGTTTTAGTATTTGTCTTTTTGTTCTCATGTGTACTACTGATTGTCTGTGTGGTGTGATTACGAGGTCATAATTTTCATCGTTTAAATAAACAATTGTGTATTATGATAGTTTGTTTGTTTCCTAAATTGTCTCCTTGACATAAGGTTTAGGATGATGGATGCAAAATCTGGGTTAGTGGTTCTAATGCCTTAAACTGTAAGTTCTTACAAATTTCTCGTGGTTTGCTTAACTTGGGTCGTATGTTTGTGTTGGACGAGAAAAACGTATATCGATTCCGAAGAATAATTTGTACTTTCTCGTGACTAATTCTAAGCTAAGGTTTGAACCTACCTAATCTTACTTAGGGGTTGTGATTTGTGATCAAGGGTTGGAGAATAGTAAAATCGATTCACAAGGTTCAGGTGTAATTAGAACGCAAGTATTTCGTTAGATACTATTTTAATGACTTACTAAGTTTAAGTGTTTTGGCCTGGGTCATCTAAGAGGAGCGGGATAAAATATGAGTAACCGAAGTTCTTCACTGTTTAGCTTAATTCAAATAGTTAGTTTTTGAAAAAAATTTGTTATTTCTGGGTTTTTGATAAGGGTTGTGTAGTGAATCGACGTTTGAGTTCCTTAGACACTAATAAAATGTGGAGGGGGAGAAAAAAATTGTTCTATTTGATCCAAGGACAGGCCTTGATGATCAGAGATTTATATATTTAGAAATCTAAAAACTCAGATACAGTTTAATTTAAAGATCAAAGGGAAGCCTTGATGATTTGTTATTTTAAATTTTTTTAAGTGAAAGTAAGGATAAGCCTTGATAGTTCAAAATTAGAGCGTTAAGATTAGGTGTTAGTTTTGATGATTGTTAGCTTTTGAATTTCGCTGTTATGTTTCAGGTGATGGAGCTGGGAGGATGAGATGATTTATATATACTAACGTTTATGATTTATACTAACTACATTTTGTATTTTTATGTTTAATAAATGTTTTTTCAAGATGTTATTTAATTTACAGCTGATTTAAGGAAAACGACAAGTGTTGTTTTTATTGGTCATTTTTGTACAATTATTAGGTTTAGCGCCATAGAAGCTTATTTGAAAATAGTTTTTCAAATATTACGTCAGTAAATGAAAATTTAAGTTTACTGCTGGTAGTATCTTAATACAAAATCTTGATCTCGTTTTTGTCGTACTATTATGAAATCAGTTGGTAAATTTCTTCCTAGTCGTATGTCGTCTCTTGTTCGACATCTTC
>NW_026970654.1:0-24019 GCF_963678635.1 Symsagittifera roscoffensis | reverse complement strand
TTGGAGACTCGATGAAATTGTCTGGAGATAGCTGATTAAGCCCATGAACGAACAAAAATTTTAAAGCGATTTGTCTATTTTTCGGACAAAAATGAGATTTTTGGAAGGAGGCGTATGTTATCTGGGCAGAAGGGTGTACAGGGAAAAAGTTTATTCATAAATGAGCGTTTGCCGAAATCAGATATGGAAATTAAAAGGAAATGCGATAACATGAATCTTATTACAACGACTCATAACTGCCAAGTGAAAGTTTTTTGCCAACGACCAAATGGCTCATTTTATTCCCAAAGTGTAAATAGTCTTGCTGGAGTGGAACAACTAGCTAAAGTTGCAGCCAAAAAACAGATCAGTCAAAACCGGCCAAGATCTCACAACTATCCTCAAGCAGTTCATAAAACCTTTATTACTGGGCGCCATACTGGTGCTCAACTAAATACCAATTCAACTCCTGGTATTTCGAGGAGATGATCAGACAGGAATTTATCGCCAGAAATATTGAATATTGATAATCAGGCCTCGAAGAATTTAAAAATTGAAAATGAATCAGAAGCGCTCAATATAGAAAAAAGACGCTAACAAATAAATTCAATCAACTTGACTGAAGTTCTATTTTTTTTTGAAATGGAGAGAAATGTAGAAGAACGTCATATGGGCGACTTAAAAGACAGTTTTTTGTATTTTTCAATTATAAGGTCTCTCAGATGCCATCATGACCAATTCGTTATAGATATTAATCAGTTAGAACAAAAACCTTTGATTATTGCGCTATGCGAGACCTGGCTGTGTGATACTGATTATCTGAATCTCTATCATCTTGATGGCTACCATCCCTTAATTTCTAAACACCGGAATTATCAGCGAGGTGGGGATGTGCGTTTTATGTGCGCGATGATGTGAATTTTCAGTTAAACAATATAGAGGTTAATTTCGAATGCATCAACATATCTATCGTGTATAAATCAGTCAAGACTAATATTTCCGTTGTCTATAAACCCCCACAGAGCAAAAATGAGGTTTTCTGAATCACTTTGAGAATTATCTTCTGTACTTAAATGCTTTGAAAACTAATTTTTTTGTTTGTGGAGATTTTAATATCGATACCTTAGATTGCAAGCCAATTTCCAAGTCTTATATTAATCTAATTAAAAGCTGTGGTGCGCATATTTTGAATAGAGATCCTACTCGCATTACTCAAACTTCGAGTAAATGTATTGATCATTTAATTGCTAATTTTGACGCCAACGTAAAAACACTGGATTCAACTGTTTTTGATCATTTTTCTGTAATTTAATCTGGTTACGTGAATGTTGATCTGCAAGAAAATCAAGATTACTGCTATAAAAATCTTTAAAATCTTTACCGTGACAATAATATTTATAAATATTTATTCCTCTTAGAAAACAAATTGTCGAAATTTTATAAGCTTAGTGATCCCAATGAGAAGTTATCTCTGTTAGTTGAATCCATAGTTTCATCAATTGATCGTATTGCTCCCTTAGAAAAATCGAAATCACAAAAACAGTCATGGGTTACCGATTCAACCAAAAAAATCCTCGAAAACCGCGATCGGTTTTTCAGTAAGTGGGTACAAATCCTTCTGAATTGAATAAACTGAAATATTCTCAAGCTAGAAATTTAGCAACCAAGTTAATAAGAAATGAAAAAAGAGTTTATTACGACAAAAAAGTTGGAAATGGTAGACATTCGAAAACGCTGTTCCAGGCCTTTAATGAATTTTGCAAAGGAAACTCAAAAAACACAATTTTTTGGCTGCTGATGTTTTTAATGATTTTTTTGCCTCAATTGGCGAGAAACTGAGAAATCCTGAATTTGATTACAAACAAGCGTTGGGTTATGTAGATCGCATCAAAAAATCAATGGTTTTTTATGAAATTACCCGCAAGGAAATTGAAAATGCCCTTTATATGTTGAAAAACGAAGGTTCAAATGGTCATGATGGCATAAATAACAAAATTATAAAATTATCGCTGCCTGTAATTTCTGTAAGAATCTGCAGCCCTTTCAACCAATGCGTTAAGAGTGGTTATTTTTCTCAAATCTTAAAAGTTGCAAAAATTATTCCCCTTTTTAAGAGAGGTTTAAAAGAATTTTTGGAAAATTATAGACCTATCAGTTTACTCAGTTCACTCAGCAAGATTTTCGAAAGGATAATATTCAATAGAATGTATAACTTTGCTAACAAGCAGAAGATTCTTTATGAAAAACAATTTAGATTTCAAAAGAAAAAGTCATGCGTGGACGCATTAATCGAATTCACCGAATTTATTAGAGAGGGATGGGACAAAAAATTGGTTGGTCAATCATGCCTTGTTGATCTCAAAAAAGCATTTGATACCATAAATGATGATCTTCTTTTGGCAAAATTGGAAAAATACGGCTTTAGAGGCCGGATCTTTGTCTTCTAAAAAATTACTTCTTCAAACCGGTTTCAATTTGTTCAAACTGATAATAAAATATCTTCTAGTCGCTCTATGTCATGTGGAGTACCGCAAAGGTCAGTTTTAGGTCCGTTTTGTTTTTAATTTATATAAATGATCTTCCGAAAATTGCTAAAGGATCTGAGGTTGTTCTATTTGCTGATGATACTACAATATGCAATGCAGAGAAAAATTGTTGTGATAACTTTGATAGTTCGTTAAATAAAGTGGATAGATGGTTCAAAACGAATGGGCTTTGTGTCAATCCTGGTAAAACTCAAATAATGAAATTTGATAATAACTTTTCAAAAAATTACTTTGCTTTTGGTACTACAGTTCAAATTACAAATGTGTGTAAATATTTAGGCATTTTTGTTGATATGAAACTTACTTTCAAATTTCACATTGAACATGTGTAGAAAAAAAAATTAACTAAATTTTGTGGCATTGTCTGGAAAGCTAGGTATGTTTTTTCGAAACAGCAGATGCTTCGCTTCTACAAAGCATATGTAAACCCTACAATCACTTATGGAATTTTAATATACGGCAATACATCGCAATCTCACCTTACCGAGATAATGAAACTACAAAAAAGAATCTTGAGAGCAATTTTTTTCAAATGTAGATATGAATCAATTAAGGAAATTATGGACGAAAACAAATTGCTCACTGTTTTTGATTTATACTTTTTTGAGATGTTTAAGTACTTGTTTATGGAATTGCGATCGGACAAAAAAAATGGTTTTCTGTCTCAGATTTACTCCCAAAAAAGTGGACCATGTACCAGGAGCGAAGCGAAAGGCGTAATTAAAGTGGCAAAATTTTCTACTACCGCTAAACAGAGATCGCTTACAGTTAGAATTGTGCAGGCTTTTAACTATTTAAAACAAAATGACTTGATGCTTGTTAATATACATGAAATGTCAGAAGTTGTTTGAGACTCTATAAACAGTTTTTTCAAATTTACCTAAAAGACAATCAGGACCTCTACAAACTGTATTTTAATTTCAGCCCTTAATTTAATTTGTTTGTTGGGTTGATGATGGCTGTCTTCTCTTTACTCTCCAGGATATCCTACTCGATGAGCAGTACTGCTCTTTAGGATCTCCCTCCAGGCATAATATATTGCTTTTGGCGTTGTATATGTAGCTGGTAAAGTAATTCTAATTTCAAATTTCAATTTCAAAGCGTGCGGTGAATTTTAAGTTCTATTTTGAGTTTTTGATGTCCATTGTTGTCAGTGTCAAAGCCCAGCATTGATGTTTTATTTATCGAAAACTTGCAAGCCATTTTAGACCGATTTCGTTAGCTTTTTCAGTGGATGAAAAACACGATAAGTATAATACTTAAGAAATAGGTTAATCCCTTGATGTTTTCTTTTGTGTTGTCCACGGTTTTCAAATTTTTTAGACGTATCAATGAGTCAGTAAAAAAACCAATTTTGAAAATAAAATTGCTAGACGATTCACAAAAAAAACGATACGAAAATCGCAGTTTATACTGACTTAGTAAGTTAGTAAAAATTAACCAAGAGCTTATTTCAGGACAAAAGAAGTAAGTCACGTTTTTACAGTTATTTTTTCGATGATTTGTTTTCACATGTCTAGTTGTTTTTGTAAACTAATGGGTTGACATTGATTTTAAGACCTGTTTTTACTTTGTTTTGCATCGTTGTTTAATTAACTCGTCTTTTAGGCTGTTATGACTTCCAACTTTACAAGTGGACGCTAGTACAATAGTTTAGTTATGCCTTTTTCGAAATCATCTTCTTTTTTTTGAACATCAACCGTTTTTTCCTAAATATGGATGGGTACTATGCGTCCTTTTTTAAGATTGGTAATAGAGGGTCTATGACAACCGACTGAACAAAATGATACTTGAATCTGCCTGGTCTGCTTAGGAAGTCTTTGATTTTTTGTTGAATTGGTTTCCTCAAAATTTTGAGTCAGAGGATGGTGTAGACATTTTTTGAACATACAGCGCTGTTGATTGGATGATTTGCCCCGAAATGGTTTTTGCAGATACGCACCACAAACGCCCTCTGATTCTATTCTCAGAAACCAAAATTTATAACGAGAGCCGAATGGTTTGATAGTTGTCATAATACAATTTACAAAGTGTTTGTCAATCGGCATTTTTGTTGTTTGAAATATTTTTCACATTGAGGCCGACTGTGTTTAAGATATCCGCGGTTTTCTGTTGATACAAAAAGACATGTGGCCCGTATTTTAAGTCGCTTCAAGAGTCATATCGACAAATTGCGGATTTATTAGAATATATTGGGTCTTTCCTGTAGTTGCAAAGAAGTTTTAGTTTGGTTGGATGCGCTGTTGCGCGCCTTTACCCAGGGGTGATTTGTTTAGGAACTTAAGTTCTGATTCACTTTTGGTTGCTATAAAATCGCGCTCCTTATCAGCTACGGGTTTGAGAGTTAACGCCCACATTTCATTGCATCGTTAATTACAGCTTTTAACATTAAGGCTTTTTTGTTGCACTTGTTGCAAGATACGTTTTTAGCTGGCCAAGATTAATTGAGGTTTGGAGTAAAGTTTATTGCCAAAATTGTACCTCAATTTGACTTCTATTGGCTGATTTTAGTTCTGTCGGCTTTTGAAAGTTCACCTTAGTTTTTGACTTCCATTTGTCCTGTTTTGAACGTTGTTATCGTTCTGAACCAAAGGGTCGTTTTCATTCTACCCTTAATAACTTTGAATTTTTCTTACTGAATTAAAACTGAATTAATTATGAATATAGTTGTTTCTGTAAAAATAAAAGCCTCCTAGCCTATTTTTTGAAAAACGGCTCCTTTGATTGTTTTTTCAGATGTAGTTCCTGTTTGAAGACAAAGGTCAGGCTGAATTGAATGTCTTTAAAAATAAATTTCATAAAAATATATCACTGACTTCTGCATTTTCATTGTGTGCTGCCCCAAATGCGAAGGTTGGCTCGACCCGATAATCTTAGGAAGAAGGTTTTGAAATGTTCTCACTGTGATTGAGAGATGTTGCATCTATTGTAAAATTCCAGAAACGTGATGGCTGCGATATCTACATGAGAATGACTCTGTAAGAGTTTTTTCTTGCCCTCTGTTTCCAACGAGAGGAATTGAAATGACTTGACCCTCTGGTTGACTTCATTGAAAATTAATTTTTTTTTTGGTTTTTGACTGGTCCTTTTTATATGGTTTGCTGCCTTTTCTGTGTTCTCTGAATCCTCGTACTTTTCATGCCCTAATGGTGTCGGTTATCCTAGACTTCCATTAGATCAATCAGTAATAGAAAGAAACGAACAACCAAAGATTCCCAGGGAAATGAAAGTTTGGCATTTGGATCAGACCAGCCCTAATTTTAAGCAGTTGTTTTTTTTTGAGTTCTTAGATTTCAAGAGACACGATTGTTTTCAAATTAAGCCTTTTGAAATTTTTTCTCTCAGCTATTTAAAACTTTGCTGTAGTACAATTTAGGCCATTTATGTAACTTTATTATTGCTGCTGTGTGTGAACCAGAACCTTCCCAAGACAAGTTTTGTGAATTTCCTAATTGCTTTTCAATTTACTTGAACATTTTCTGTGCCGAAAACTTTAAAGTTGTCTTAATGGAATTTGTTACTAGATTGCAATCTTGGTGAAACGTTTTTGTTCGAAAAATCAGGGCAAACAGCGGTTTTTACACCCCAGCCTTGCTTTTTTGTGAAAAAATTTCTGGCTGATAAAATACAATTTAGAGAAACATTTCTGATTCAAACTTAAGAAATCAATTAACTTGAAGGATTGGCAGAAACAATGGCAAGATTGGCATTAACTGTTTTGCATTTTCACGCAAAATTAGAAGCAAAAAACAGCAAGGGCAAATGAGGTAAGTTATTTCAGTTGATCTTAAAGATCAGTCTCATCAAAAAATCACAATAAGCAATTACATACAAAACAATTTCTTGTGCTTTCCACAACTTTGCTACCATGGGTTCGAAGCTAAAACAGCTTTCTTGCGGTTCAATAGTTATTGAAACAGATAAAAAAGACCAAAAGTTATTGAAACAGATAAAAAAGTTTGACAAAAATAATCTAGATAGAGAATTTTGAATAAAAGAAAAACTAGGAAAACAAAGTTTAATTTTTTCTCAATTCCTTTTTTTGTTTTGTGACCGTATAAAATAGGAAACAAGAATAGCCGTTTGCTGCTCATTTAGCACAAAATGTTCCGAAAGCATTTTCAGAGTTAAATGTCTTACGTGTCTTCGACCAAATTTCAAGTTAGTGTCTATTTTGTACGTCGTGTGATGATATAAATAAATAAACGGGACAAACTTTAGGGAATTAGGCATAAACTACTAAATTGTCTTCAAAAATTCAAAAAAAAACGTGAAAAAAATCTTCGAGAAGTTTTTCTAATTATTTTTTTTTTCATTTTTTTGAAATATAAGTGAAAGTTTTTTTTGCCAGAGAAGAGCTAAACGAAGCTTCCAAAACTAATTTTCCTTTTAATAAAGTTAGTTTTTTATAATCTGCAAATTCAAGCTTTTTATAAACTGCAAATTTTTATTTATAACCAAGTTGAGCACTTTCCTCGCTAGAAAGTAGGCGAAAAATCAAAAAATTCAAACCAGTTTTTCTCGACATTAGGACTTTTTTTGAAACTTTAAAATTTCGTTCGAATCACGACCAAAAGGGCATTATCTTTATATATCACTCATTCTTGTCCAATGATTTTTTGTGCTAGCTGATATTGCGTGGAAAATAAAAAAAACTTAAAATAAGACAAAGAAATACAAGGATAGCCGATTACTGTGCAAGTACAAACACAAAACATTTTTTTCAAACTTGTGTCGTTCTTTTTGTGATGTGATAGAAAAATCTGAACAATAAACTGGAACTTTGGAGTATTTCACATTCACAGTAAAATAAGCAGCAAAGCAAAAAATACAAAACTAATTAAAACATTTTTAATTTTTCTTTTCGCAATTTTTTTTTTGAGTTTTTGATAATATAAAAATTTCCAAATGGCGCCAAAAAATCTAAAAACAAATTTACTTGAAAAAAATAATTTTTCACGGGCTAAATTAAGCAAAAATTTGCTATTGTAAGGCTGCTTGCTCGCATTATTGCTCGGATTTAGACTAAAAATCAAAAACTTAAAAAAAAAATTTTCTCAATACTGCGACATTTTTATACATTTTTCAAATGTCATTTGAATCACGACTGAAAGGGCTTTAATATCATATATTATTCAACCCAGTCCGACGATTATTTGTGCTACCTGATTCTGTGTGGAAAAAAAGGAAAAAAAAAGAAAAAATTAAAACACTCGAATACAAAGTTCCTCCCCATTTTCACTGGTCGGAACCAAAAAACTGAATTACATCCGAAACTAAGTTCCTCTCCGTTTTCAATGGTCGGAACAATAAGATGTAATAATAGCTATAACCATATAGAAAACGCAATAGAATTAACATGTGATTTTTTCACATATGCATAATATTCAGTCTGAACTTTCTGTCTGATTTTCTGTCTGATAAATGTAGATCCATTTTTGTCGACATCTAGACAACTTTTTGTATTGAATCAGGACAAAAATGGCTTTAAAACAGAGTGATGCCACATCTGAACTCCTACAAGTTTTTTTTGAAGTAGATATCGTCGGCTGGAGAAACCGCCCCAGGGGCGGATCTAGGATTTTCTCGAGGGGGGGGGCGGATTTTCGAAAAATTTTCCAAAATTTTGACGACCTTTTTTTTTTTTAGGTCGACCAAATTGATTTTTCGAGCTCTCCCAAAGCACTGTTTTGCCCCTACTTTGCGTTTTTTTTGGCGCGCGCTCCCCCTCAAAGTTAGTATATATTGGCGCCGAAGGCGCCTTTAGAAAAATTTTAGGGTCGGTCCGCCAAAAATGGATTTCTGAAAAAGTATCAAAGGGGGGACCGCCGAAAAACTATCAAAGTATCGTCCGCCCCCCCCCCCTAAATCCGCCCCTGAACTGCCCTATGCTATAGTTCTTTTCTCTCAATCAGAAAGGTCGGAAATCAGTTATTTTTTATAATCTGATGCAAATCAATTTCGAGTAGTTGAAAACTGAAAATTGAATTTCATTTAGAGGGTATAGTGGTGTACGGCAAAAATTGCTGATTAAAACGTCAGAAATTGACGGAAGAAAAGAAACTTCTTCGAACATTTATTTTCAATCTATTCTTTGACAGTCTGAAACAATTGTCTAAATGATTAGCCGAAGATCTCTGTGACTATTTTGTTGGTTTATGTGATTACCTTGCTCTGTGAGTTCCTTGCTGATATTTCCAGCAGCAAATCGGACCTAAGACGACCAAAATTCCTAAGACGACCTTCTTTTAAAAAAGGTTCATTCAGCATGTTGCGGTCCCACCGTTGTACTATTTTGATATATATATTTTTGATGAGGTGCACTAAAATTTTTCTGAGGGCGCCTTTGGCGCCACTATATACTAATTTTGAGGGTGGAGCGCGCGCCGAAAAAACGCAATTTTTTGGTCAAAATTTTTCAAAAAGTGGCCTATTTGGGCCGAAACAGGGTCTTTATAGTGCTTTGGAAGAGCTCAGAAAATCATTTTGGTCGACCTAGAAAAAAAAGTTGACAAAATTTTTTTTTTTTTCAAATCTGCTCCCCCCTCGATAAAATCCTGGATTCTTCGCCCCTGGTTGGCCGAATTGTTTGTCTAGTATAAGGCTCAACTGGTTAAATCAATAAGTCTCAACTATAAGGCTCAACTAAAGTTTAAATTGATTATTTAATCAAAACGGGTAAACCTAAAAAAAATTGATGATGAGCAAAACTGTTTAAAGAAATGCTGCAAAACTGATATGCTCCAATTCATTTTTTGCAGCTGAGTTTTTATCCTAGACATGGATACTTTGAAATCAGCTTGTTAGTCTTTTGTATTTGGCGTTCACTGGTCCAAATTCTAATGCAATGGCGCATAAGGAAATCAAAACTAAAAATATATAACCTAAATAGGGAAATAGGAAATATTGGAAAAATGTTTGATATCGTTCAGGTAAAACAATGTTTGCCTTGTGTAGAAAAGTGGACTAAAGAGTTCTTTTCATTTATCTATTTGAAATTTTTTTGTAGAAAAAATAGATAACCAGTTGATGTGCATGTAACATTTTCTGACCATATTGTGTAAGTTTTCAAAAATAAATACTAAAATTCTAGTTCTAAAAAATAGAAACCAACCTTTTTTTAAAAAAAATATTGGACTCATTTTTTCTTAATGTACTGCAGATATTTTTATTAGAGGAAGACTTAATTAGTAAAAACTATAGGAATTATTATATTAAAAGAAAAAAAACAGTTTGAAATAGAAATAAATTACGTCGAAATTCAGTTGTCACCAAAATCAATTTCATCAACTTGTTGTCAAAACGGAAAAAAATCACACAATTTTTTCTCGTCACTGAGACATTTTCTTGGAATCCAAATCATGGCTGAAGGATGTTAATTTTGACCTCTTACGAGCTTTATTTTGTCAAAATGCGTTCGAAAAAACAACCGGCGCAACCGCTGCTTCCCAGTTCGTGAAGTGGTCGGAACAATAAGTTTTTCAGAAATCAGTTCAAACTGACTTGCGACCGTTTCAAGTTCAGAAAAGAGTTTTACTCAGTTGACCTTGCCTGTAGTTTTGAAAAAGTAATTAACCAAATTTGAGACACTCAAAAAGGAAAACGCAACGAATTTAGCTATAAATTGCGAATGTTTATTTATAAACTAACTTACCAGACTAAAGGCAGTCGATCTGATAATTCTTTTGGGAGGATAGATCAATTCAGTCCCAGACTTCTCGAAAATCGTCTGCCACTTCTGTTAGTCTAATCATTATGCATTGAAAAGTTATATCTCAGGAGACATTTAAGACTCCCAATACGTCCATAAAATCCAGACTTTTTGTATTTCGGTGATTGGAATTAAACATGTCTTTTGTGTTGCTTTGCTAAAAATCTCCCTCGTAAAATAAGTTATTTCATAAAAAAAAACTATAAAAAGAATGATATTTCAATTTTCTGTTTAGGATCTGAATCAAACTTGATCTCCTTAACTATCCCTCCCACTTTTGAAAAAAGGGGGGATTTGTATTTCGGTAAAAATTCACATTGGCTTAAACTGTTGAATTATTTCTCTATTGTAGTGGCAATATTTTACTGGGTACCACTGGTGGGTGGGGGGGGGGGTGTTGGTGTAGTTAAAGAGATCCGCGATTTTTTTCGGGCTCTACAAAAAAGTAAATCGAAGTCTTTGTCATATTAGACATCGAGTTTCGGCAATGATTGAATCTCAGAAAATCAATTGACTAAATACAGACAACTGCCCGCAAGGAAAAGGATGAAAAGCAAATCGGATTTGAAACGTCTGGTGACCAGCTTTTGTGCATGCTATTCAGACTTACCTTAATTAGTAAAAACTCGATACTTTCGATTTTCAATTACAAAATGGAATTTTTCAATAGATGCAAGGGTAATTTTATAGCACAAGATCCTTTTATGGGGTTTTAGGCCGTCTATAGATTTAATAAATTGTAAACGCATCAAATAAAATCAATCTAGCGAAAAAGATGGCGGCTAAATTAAGAATAAAATGGTTGATTCATTGTCAAATGTGTTTTGATCACGCCTTAATTGGCACTCCAGAGGAGAAAAAGTGCCCACTCACCTGCCAATTGGGGCAATTTTGCTCCCTTTGGGTTATGGCCGCACGTCAAATGAAACAAGTCCAGTTTATTGAGTGGCTTCTTGAATCAGGTCACCTAAATTAGTCATAATTGAAAGATCAGCTATAGCCCAGAATAATAAAAAAAAGACCCTATTTTAACAAAAATATTTGCGCCGCTTGCAAAGTTTTGAAAAAAAAAGGTGTCAAAAAAGCCGTTTTTGGGCACTTTTTGGGAAACGTTGGCCCAAAAAAAGTTGACCCTTTTTTTTCGGCGCGCGCTTTCATTCAAAACTAGTATATAATGGCGCCAAAAGCGCTTTTAGAAAAATTTTAAGTTGACCGGCCTTAAATGAGTTTAAAATAAAAATAACAAACTGGAGACCCTTTGTTTGGTTAAGGGGTCGAATCCGCCCTGAGGGAGAAAAAGGGCGTACGCCACCCCCCTAAATCCGCCCCTTCCTCAAGGGGTTTTTGTTATTCCTACTTTTCGTTAGCGATTTAGCCGAGTTTGTTGCCATTTTTCTTCAGTTTTTATTGACCTGCGGCGGTGTGATGAATTGTTTCCTGGCTTATTCGATCAACGAATGTTTTTTAAAATCTTCTATATGGTTGATGTTTTATTAGACAGTGTTGAAAACTTGGAAGAACTTAGCAGAACTTTCAAAAACAGCCTATCCAATTTTTTTTAAATTCATTTAGTGTCTCTTCATGCTGAAAAAAAAATCGCTATGAAGGTTCAACTTGTTTGAAAGGTACTTTTTCTTGTTGGAAAGTCGTTTTTTTCTTAGCCTTTTTGAAAATCGTAATTTTTCTATTTCAACTTGTTTAGAAGCTTTCGTTTTGATTTCATCAACTAGCATTTTCTTCCTGTAGCCTTCCTTTAATTCAAGTAGATTTTAAAGAGTCAGGCAGACCACTTTCAAAGGGACTCAAGGACAAAAATCGTTACCGTTCTTCTAAATAAGTACACATATTTCGGCTGGGTTGAATAAAAAAACCGTATCATAATTTTTGATTAAGTAATCTGATTTCATTTTGCCGCAGAACATCTTCAATTTGGTAGGACTAATTTCTCCAGGGCAAGCAGCTTGGTAGAAAAAATGACTTTAAGAAATTATATCTCGATTAAAGCTTCGCCAGATTATGAAGCATCGGTTTTTGAACTCCGAGAATTTTCGTCACAACGGGAATGTGGGATTCAACAAGCGTCCTCCCCGATAACTGTACCCTTAGCTCCCACTAAGCACCAACCACTGGTCTTCAAAATCTATCAAACTAAATCAAAAATGCATTTACATTTGCTTGGAAAGTTTTTTCTAAATCTATTGTAGTTTTTTTTACTAATTACTTCAATTGTTCGAATTGTTTGTGCGTTAGTTATTGTTTCAATTCGAAGAAAAAATGGAATACTTGTGATCAGTAAGATCCTTTTTTCTCCAACAATTTCGATCTTTTCAACTGATTTTTTTTAAGTAATCATAAATTTATAGACGTCCTGAGTGCTTAATTAAAAAGTTAATTTAGCTGTAATTATTTCTCGCGAAGTAATGATTTGCTCAAACTAGCAATTTGGCTAACTTCGGACAGTTAACGCGTGTTGGTTTGCTCCAAACTTTGATCCACAAACTTGGAAATTTTTTATTTCTTTGTTTAGGTGGTTTTTTGAGGTTTGATCAATTTTAAAATTTACTGAAAAAAAAATTAAATTTATTTCTGATGTCTGTACGAGCAGTCAAAACACTCAGGGCGTAGCCTTTATATGAGCTATCTTGTCTAAAGCTCATGACAAACCATGCTCTAGAGTGGCTAAAAAATAAACAAGTAGTTTTATTTCTTTCTCAACTTTATACGCAGCACTAATGCAGAAATAAAAAAATTTGTTTTGATTCTAATACCTTAGTTTTTCAATGAAGCTGCAAAAAAATGAAAACTACTGTTTCTTTTTTTCTTAGAAGCTAAAAAATGCTACTAAAAGTTTTGAACTTATAACATAGGTTTTTTTCAAAATTATCGTTTTATTTTCAAATAGAGTTTTGTTGTTCTCATATATAAATTTGCAACCAGGTTATGGAAAACTCTAACCCTGATTTTCGAAAAAAAAGAAAAAGAAAAAGAAACAAAAAGTTTATTGGTTATCCTCACAAATTGTACAAAAAACTTTACTGTGCCACTACAGTCAATTCTGTGTTAATGAAGACTTCGGTTATGTGCAAAACTCGATTACCCAATCGGAATGTCTAATGAATTTGATTGGTTGAAAGTTTTCCATCATGCGGTTCATCCATCATGAGAATAACCCCCCTTTCAACCATCTGCATATATAACAGCGTGCAACTGGATAGTAGCGTGAGTCGCTTTTTGTCATAAGCTTTAACTCATCGGAAGCGAGATTTGGTAGCAATTCAAGATGCGACAATTCGTCTCAGAGCAGCTTGCCATAATGTTTAGATATATGACTTTAAATTGATTGATAAGCGATGCACATCAACAAACCGGAACCGGCCATGCCATAGCGGGTGTGTAATTTGATATACAAGGTTTGATGAAATTTTAAAACAATGAAAGCGTGCTTTTAAAAAACTTTTTAAATAATTTTGAGCTATGAGAAAATGGTGCAAAATTATGAAGTCCTGCTTTGACAATCTCTGGAATAAAAACCTACGAACCAGACAAACTTTTGATGATTTGTCCATTCGAGTTGAGCGAGCTTTCTATGAAAACATCATATCAAAATCTTAGGTTGCATCCAATGCGTATATCTGTATTGAGTGATTTCTGAGGGATAAAAGCTTTTTCAGCGTGCAATTCAATCATCAAAACTAATTACTTTTTACCCTATCATTAGGAGTCGTGAAGTAAGTAAAAAGTTCCTCTCAAGTGGTGTGAAATTATTCATGAATGATTATACTGAAATTAGTTTATACTCCAAAAAACTCCAAAAATTTATTTTAAATCTGCCGCACGCCTAAAGTCAAGTTCAAAAGGTACTATATTGGCGCACTGTAAAATTTTATTTGAATTAATAAGTTTCCCGCAGTTTTACTCCGAATATACCTTTAAATTAATCGGGTACCGGACATCATGTCGACGGGACTTCAAACCAAATTGTAACATTAGGGACTTCAAGCAGCATTTTTTCTCACAAAGTCATGAAATATGACTAATTTGAAATTTTTTATGATTTTTTCCATTTCATGATCTTTCTTCAATATTTATTGGCATTTTCATAAAATTAAGGCTCCAGCATTACGAGGCCAAACTGTGAACTTGATAGACGCACAAATTTGTGTCTGTATGTTCCTGAATTCCAGAGACATGTCTTCAAACATGTTAAAATCTTGTCGGAACGATCAAAGAGAATTAAATAACAAAAGAACAAAAGAAGAACAAAGGGAGCGTTCTCCCGGCTTGAACTCCATAGACAGAAAATGCCAATCATACAATTCCATAAACTAGGTCTCTGAAAAAGTATTAGTCATACAAATATCATACATTTTGCCAAAATTTTTTCATCGAATTTTTAAAGGACCTGTTTTTTTCTTTGGCCTAAGCTTGAGTGTATTGTATTAAATAGAAAAGAAAAAATTTTTGCCAAAAAATGTTAATCAAACAATTTCCATAAATGGAAACTGTATGACTAGCATTTTGTGATTGCGACAACAAAAACTGTTTCAAGTAATTCTGTAATTTCCCCAAAAGTCGTTTTTGTATTTTTTTCAAACGCAAATCGAATTTTGTACTCAATTACACAGTTTCCAAAAAAAATTTGCATGCAAAATTTCTTTTTTTTTCGTGAGCATAACGTTGTCCTGGGTTAAATTTTTTTCCTTTTTTTCTAATGACTTTTTTCAAAAAAGCTAAAAACTCCTTTTCCTTTGTATGGCATGTTTATGTTTTATGCCTTGATCAATGCCTGATAAGTTAAAAATTCAAACTTGAAAAATAATCATTGTTGAAAATTTGTGCCAAAATTTAAAAGTTTTTTATTTTTGTTATATTGTTTGTGAAAGACAGAGTTAAGACATTTCAGGCCGTTTTCAATGCATTTTTAATGCAAGACGTTCAAGCCTTTGTTTAATCTACTTTGAGTAACCAAGGTTTTTGTCACTTGTGTTCGGTTACGAACACAACCGAAAAGTTTTGAGAAAATAACATGTAATAAATCAATATTTTTGGTTTATGGAAAAATGCGAGTCATACAATTTCCACATATGAAAAATCACTAATCATAGACTTTTCATGCAATTTTCTGTACTTAAAATCAAAAAAAAAGTTCAATGATTTAAAAAGGAAAGAAAAAAAATTTTGAAGCGAAAAAGTGGAAAATTTAGCAGTATACATACCCTTGACAGCAAATCTTTTTTTAAATACTAATTCTACTCAAAAATGAGTTTAATTGATTAAAATTGATTAAAAAACTGATTCAATCGAAACTCAGTCCAGCTTTAAATATGATTAGTGTATATAGTTAAAGGTAATGCATTTCAAAAAACCTCTGATGCTATTAATGGATGCCAATTCTAAGAAGAGCATTCTCATTAATAACGCTTATTATAGACTAAACTTGCCTAAAGGTTTAAAAACAAAAACTTTACAGATGAAAAAACGTGAGCCTTATCTTCGGCTTGAAGTCCTGTCGGTCTGTTGATGTAGACTCAGTTTTAAGCTACGTTTTTGAAAAGCAATGTTTTACAGATGAAAAATAGAGATGTTAGATGTTTATAAAATTTAAATTTTGGCCTGAAGCCCCTTGGGCTTGAAGTCCCGTCGCCCTATTGTCTTTATACCCATATTAATCATATGCTTACCCGCTGCAGAAAACAGAAACTAAAGGGAGCACTGCGAGTCCAAATGGATAACTTCAAAAACTCCAAAATGATGTTTTTTTGCCAGTAGGAAAATTGCAGAATATTATCGGGAGTATAAATTGTTAATATAAGTTTGTGGTAAACTTTGGTCGTCATTGTTAGTCGTGAACATTATTGGATCAAGGTCGAGCCGAAAAGAATGCTTTCTCGAATCGAAAATTATGTTCGAATAACTTCGGTTGAGTAAAAAGTAAACTTGGCAATTACCTAGGAAGTTATGCACTTTGGCGCAATTGGTCTCGAAACTGAAGATGAAACATGGTAATTAATGAGCCTGAAACGATTTAAAAGGGGTTTGTTCTGTTCAACTTTTATTTGAACGTCCGAAAATCAATGTTTCCAGCAGTTTTGAGCTATTTATACTTGCAGCTCCTTTGTAATTTCCAAGAATTTATCTATCCATATTTTGAAAACAGTAATAAAAAGAGTTTAGAACAAGATTGCTGAGGCGAGACAATTGACTTCAATATCTTTCCCAGCCAGCAGGGAAGTTTTGAAGACAAAACGAGATCTGGTCTGAAGCCTGGTTGAAGTTTTATTATAAGTTGATTTGTCAAAAAAAGAAAACACAAACGTTTCAGAGTATCTTGAACTGCAACAGGGCGCCAGAACAGCAACAGAACACCACAACATGAGCTGAAAACTTGCAGGTCATCAAACAGTTTTTAAGCAGTTTGAAGCCGTTGCTTTTCAACATTTATTGGAGCCCTTCCTTCTTAAGTGCTATATCATTGACTTGATAAAAAGGTTAGCAGGGGTTACAATTTCCGAGAACTGGTCAAAACAAAAAGTCTATGCCTGCTTTGTGACATATGGTGCCCAATCATAACGATTATAAGAATAATTTTTCTCAAAGCAAGAAAAAACTTAAAAAGGGTCAGAAGTTTTTGCTTGAAAATAAATTTATTTGCTTTTTATGCATTAATTGTGTTAACCAATATAGTGTAAGTTTTAAATAAAGCGTCGGGGGACGTATAACAATATCCAAGTTCAAAACATCAATATCTTTATCATCTGTATCATACATCAATATTTTCTAAAAAAAAAAAACTTCCAAATGTTACAAGGAAATCAGCAAAGTGCCAATGAAAAAGACTTCGGACCAATAGACTGGTAAATGACAGACTGGTAACGAACTGCGTTTTTGAAACCATAACAAAGAGCAACAGCTCTCAAAATATATGTTTTCCAATGACTTCGATTACAAAATACACTTTCTCAAAGCATGAAAAAACCTACAAAGTCTCCGAAATTTTTGCTTGAAAAATTTTTTTCATTCGCTTTATTGCGTTAGTTGTAATGAACAATGCGATTCAAATTTTATTTGAAATTTCCAGAGATCTATAACTTAGCCCAGGTTTGATACATGCGTCAATATTTTCTAAGTCCAAGTTTCCATAAAAAAATATTTTTTTTTCATGGAAACCACATTTAAAAAAATTATATAAAAAAATCTTCAAATAAATAGACTGTAAAATGAATTAGGAAAGAACTGTGTTTTTGGGTTTATTGAAACATGGGGGAAATAATTGGATAACTCTGACTCATACAACCCCAAAAAAACTTTTAGATTTTCCGCTGTGATAGGGTCTCAGATAACCCAAACAAAAAGGAGGGAAGACTAGTTTTTTAGCACCAAAAAACCAAATACTTGTAACGCCGGTTTGAACCTTTTTGATTCTCTTTGAAAGCTTGTGCATGAAAGTTCAAATTCAGTGATGTCAAAACTTTATTGAACCTGTCTCACTGTCCGAAGAAAACTCTTATAACTGATTTTCTTGTACAACTTTAAATAGGCTATTTTAAATTAGTTCTGATGGGTCATTATCATTTGAACTACGGAGATTTTAAAAAACGAATAAAAAAATATGTATCTATAGTCTATCATTAAAGTAAAGTATTACACTTACTAGACCTGATTATAGCATCTGATTATATACTTGATTGAATCATTCATGACACAATGTTTCTGAAAATGTCTAAATCGATTTTAAAATTGTTTTATGAAAATCATCAAAGTGTCAACAAAAAAGTCTTCAGTTAAATAGAACGGTAAATGATTAGTCAGGATCTGCATTTTTGGGTTTAAGGATAGAAGGCTGTTATCTAGAGACAGCTCTGATGCACAAGAAACTTTTCATGACACCATGTTTGTGATACGGTCTCAATACAGACAATCAATTGCTTTTTAACTTTTCAGCATTTCAGCTTGAGAAAAAAAAGATACTTTGGAACTAAAACAATTTTTATTAAAAAGAGCTTTTCAACTAATCAAATCAAAAAAATATTGAAAACATCAGATTCGTCAGAAATTTAAATTCAAACTGATGCTGATATTATATTGACAGTTTTTGAGAGATTTTCCGTGAATTTTTTTTGAAGTATGCTCTGATCAAAAAAGGTATTCATAGAGACCGCAATACCAGTCACTACCTAAACAACGTATATCGAACATCACCCGTAATTAAACAAGAAACATGAAATTCTTTTTGTTGACAAAATTTGACAGAAAATTCAGAAAACTAGAATTTTTCAAGAGTCTTCAATCATCCCAAGGAAGATTAAGCTAAGCTTTACAAATCGTTCGATCAGTGTCCTCAGATAGATTGAACTGAAAAATTTTAAGGGAAGTATGGAACAACATCAATATTTTCTAAAAAAAATTTTTTCCAAATGGATAACTTCAAAAACTCCAAAATGATGTTTTTTTGCCAGTAGGAAAATTGCAGAATATTATCGGGAGTATACATTGTTAATATAAGTTTGTGGTAAACTTTGGTCGTCATTGTTAGTCGTGAACATTATTGGATCAAGGTCGAGCCGAAAAGAATGCTTTCTCGAATCGAAAATTATGTTCGAATAACTTCGGTTGAGTAAACGGTACATAAAAAAGTAAACTTGGCAATTACCTAGGAAGTTATGCACTTTGGCGCAATTGGTCTCGAAACTGAAGATGAAACATGGTAATTAATGAGCCTGAAACGATTTAAAAGGGGTTTGTTCTGTTCAACTTTTATTTGAACGTCCGAAAATCAATGTTTCCAGCAGTTTTGAGCTATTTATACTTGCAGCTCCTTTGTAATTTCCAAGAATTTATCTATCCATATTTTGAAAACAGTAATAAAAAGAGTTTAGAACAAGATTGCTGAGGCGAGACAATTGACTTCAATATCTTTCCCAGCCAGCAGGGAAGTTTTGAAGACAAAACGAGATCTGGTCTGAAGCCTGGTTGAAGTTTTATTATAAGTTGATTTGTCAAAAAAAGAAAACACAAACGTTTCAGAGTATCTTGAACTGCAACAGGGCGCCAGAACAGCAACAGAACACCACAACATGAGCTGAAAACTTGCAGGTCATCAAACAGTTTTTAAGCAGTTTGAAGCCGTTGCTTTTCAACATTTATTGGAGCCCTTCCTTCTTAAGTGCTATATCATTGACTTGATAAAAAGGTTAGCAGGGGTTACAATTTCCGAGAACTGGTCAAAACAAAAAGTCTATGCCTGCTTTGTGACATATGGTGCCCATTCATAACGAGTATAAGAATAATTTTTCTCAAAGCAAGAAAAAACTTAAAAAGGGTCAGAAGTTTTTGCTTGAAAATAAATTTATTTGCTTTTTATGCATTAATTGTGTTAACCAATATAGTGTAAGTTTTAAACAAAGCGTCGGGGGACTTATAACTATATCCAAGTTCAAAACATCAATATCTTTATCATCTGTATCATACATCAATATTTTCTAAAAAAAAAAAACTTCCAAATGTTACAAGGAAATCAGCAAAGTGCCAATGAAAAAGACTTCGGACCAATAGACTGGTAAATGACAGACTGGTAACGAACTGCGTTTTTGAAACCATAACAAAGAGCAACAGCTCTCAAAATATATGTTTTCCAATGACTTCGATTACAAAATACACTTTCTCAAAGCATGAAAAAACCTACAAAATCTCCGAAATTTTTGCTTGAAAAAATTTTTTCATTCGCTTTATTGCGTTAGTTGTAATGAACAATGCAATTCAAATTTTATTTGAAATTTCCAGAGATCTATAACTTAGCCCAGGTTTGTTATACATGCGTCAATATTTTCTAAGTCCAAGTTTCCATAAAAAAAATTTTTTTTTTTCATGGAAACCACATTTAAAAAAATTATATAATAAAATCTTCAAATAAATAGACTGTAAAATGAATTAGGAAAGAACTGCGTTTTTGGGTTTATTGAAACATGGGGGAAATAATTGGATAACTCTGACTCATACAATCCCAAAAAAACTTTTAGATTTTCCGCTGTGATAGGGTCTCAGATAACCCAAACAAAAAGGAGGGAAGACTAGTTTTTTAGCACCAAAAAACCAAATACTTGTAACGCCGGTTTGAACCTTTTTGATTCTCTTTGAAAGCTTGTGCATGAAAGTTCAAATTCAGTGATGTCAAAACTTTATTGAACCTGTCTCACTGTCTGAAGAAAATTCTTATAACTGATTTTCTTGTACAACTTTAAATAGGCTATTTTAAATTAGTTCTGATGGGTCATTATCATTTGAACTACGGAAATTTTAAAAAACGAATAAAAAAATATGTATCTATAGTCTATCATTAGAGTAAAGTATTACACTTACTAGACCTGATTATAGCATCTGATTATATACTTGATTGAATCATTCATGACACAATGTTTCTGAAAATGTCTAAATCGATTTTAAAATTGTTTTATGAAAATCATCAAAGTGTCAACAAAAAAGTCTTCAGTTAAATAGAACGGTAAATGATTAGTCAGGATCTGCATTTTTGGGTTTAAGGATAGAAGGCTGTTATCTAGAGACAGCTCTGATGCACAAGAAACTTTTCATGACACCATGTTTGTGATACGGTCTCAATACAGACAATCAATTGCTTTTTAACTTTTCAGCATTTCAGCTTGAGAGAAAAAAGATACTTTGGAACTAAAACAATTTTTATTAAAAAGAGCTTTTCAACTAATCAAATCAAAAAAATATTGAAAACATCAGATTCGTCAGAAATTTAAATTCAAACTGATGCTGATATTATATTGACAGTTTTTGAGAAATTTTCCGTGAATTTTTTTTGAAGTATGCTCTGATCAAAAAAGGTATTCATAGAGACCGCAATACCAGTCACTACCTAAACAACGTATATCGAACATCACCCGTAATTAAACAAGAAACATGAAATTCTTTCTGTTGACAAAATTTGACAGAAAATTCAGAAAACTAGAATTTTTCAAGAGTCTTCAATCATCCCAAGGAAGATTAAGCTAAGCTTTACAAATCGTTCGATCAGTGTCCTCAGATAGATTGAACTGAAAAATTTTAAGGGAAGTATGGAACAACATCAATATTTTCTAAAAAAAAGTTCCAAATGTTACAAGGAAATCAGCAAAGTGTCAATGAAATAGACTTCAAACCAATAAACTGGTAAATGACAGACTGGTAACGAACTGCGTTTTTGGGCTTAGTGAAACATAGGTAACATTTTAGGACAACTCTGACATGTAATACCCTAACAAAGAACAACAGCTCTTGAAACATATGTTTTGCAATGACTGTGATTACAAAATACACTTTTTCAAAGCATGAAAAAACCTACAAAGTCTCCGAATTTTTTCGCTCGAAAAATTTTTTTCATTCGCTTTATTGCGTTAGTCATAATGAACAATACAATTCAAATTTTATTTGAAATGTCCTGAGAACTATAACAAAGCCCCCAAGTTTGTTATCCATGCGTCAATATTTTCTAAGAAGTTTCTAAAAAATATTTTTTTTTCAAGGAAACCACAATTAAAAAAAATATGAAAAAATCTTAAAATAACTAGACTGTAAAATGAATTAGGAAAGAACTGCGTTTTTGGGTTTATTGAAACATGGGGGAAATCATTGGATAACTCTGACTCATACAACCCCAAAAAAAAAACTTTTAGATTTTCCGCTGTGATAGGGTCTCAGATAACCCAAACAAAAAAGAGGGAAGACTAGTTTTTCCGCACCAAAAAACCAAAGTACTTGTAACGCCGGTATGAACCTTTTTGATTCTCTTTGAAAGCTTGTGCATGAAAGTTCAAATTCATTGATGTCAAAATTTAATTGAACCTGTCTCACTGTCCGAAGAAAACTCTTATAACTGATTTTCTTGTACAACTTTAAATAGGCTATTTTAAATTAGTTCGATGGGTCATCATCATTTGAACTACGGAGATTTTAAGAAACGAATAAAAAATATGTATCTACAGTCTATCATTAGAGTAAAGTATTACACTTACGAGAGCTGATTATAGCATCTGATTACATCCTTGATTGTATCATTCTTGACACCATGTTTCTGAAAATGTCTAAACTTCCAATCGATTTTAAAATTGTTTTATGAAAATCATCAAAATGTCAACAAAAAAGTCTTCAGGCTAGTGGAACGGTAAATGATTAGCTGGATCTGAATGTTTGGGTTTAAGGATAGAAGGCTATTATCTAGAGACAACTCTGACGCATAGGAAACTTTTCATGACACCATGCTTGTGATACTTTCTCAATACAGACAATCAATTGCTCTATAACATTTGAGCATTTCAGCTTAAGCAAAAAAAGATACTGTGAAATTATCACAATTTTTGAATACAAAGAGATATTCAACTAATGAAATCAAAAATTATTGAAAACATCAGATTGGTCAGAAGTTTAAATTCAAACTGATGCTGATATTATGTTGACAGTTTTTGAGAAGTTTTCCGTGATTTTTTTGAAGTATGCTCTGATCAAAAAAGGCATTCATAGAGACCGCAATACCAGTCACTACCTAAACCACGTATATCGAACATCACCCGTAATTAAACAAGAAACAGGAAATTCTTTCTGGTGACAAAAAGTGACAGAAAAATCAGAAAACTAGAATTTTTCAAGACTGTTCAAGCATCACAAGAAAGAATATGCTAAACTTTACAAATTATTGGATCAGTGTCCTCAGATAGATTGAACTGAAACCTTTTAAAGTAAGTATGGAACAACATTAGTCCTTTTTTCGTTTAGCAATTAGTGAACGGATAGAAATCAATCAGTAAAAATAGATCAATTTAAATTCTATTTCTTTCAGTTTTTGAAAATTTCATGTGTTCCAACTATTGAAAACTCAAAACAACTCATCTGCACAATTACTTACTGAATACCTCGTTTTCAATTATTTTCTGGTGAGACTTGAGTGGAATAAAATGACTTCTTTGTTTGAAAAAGAAGAAACTGAAATTACAACAAACTAAAAGCCAAAAACTAATACTCCTGCACAAACAAAAATGATCCAAAACAAATCAACAACAAAGAAAAAAGTGATAAATTCCATTTAATAAACAAATGTGAATTGAGAGAGGTTGAGAATGGTTTTTAACACAGGTGACGGTATTTAATTAACAGAAAAAGTCAGAATACAAGTCGATATTAAGACGCTGGTTGCGGGCGCTATTTGACTTATTGATTTCTGCGAAGCTTTTGACTCATTCAATCACAATTTTTCAAGAGAAAATTTAGATTCTTAAGGCTGTGATGCAAAGCCATTTACCTTTTCTAGAGTTTTCAGACAACAGGTATCGAAAATTTGTCTTTAACTAAACAAATTCAGATTGGTTCAGGGTCGTAAAAACAGTTCCTTAACGTTCAGTCCTGGGACCCCTTTTGGCTCTTTTCCTTCCCCCACCCACCTCACATAACTATCAATTTTATGTGTAACAAGTGGTTTTACAAGGTTAATTATGGAGACCAATTATGTTTGTCACAGCCTAATCAGTCCGCATGTCAATTTTCACAACGATCGAACAATGTCAACAGAATCTTTTTTAGTAAAAAATTGCAGGTGGGGGGAAAAGGAAAAAGAGCCCCCTTTTACTTAATATCTATGTCAATTATATGCCAAATGTTTATCTAGTTTTTAGCCATTTACTCTTTTCACTTGCAACTTTGCGAACGACATGAACAAAACTGATACACTAGAAAAAAAAACCAGCTCGGCTGTTAACCCCTTCTAAAAGGTTAAAAACCAGCTTGTCTGGAT
>NW_026970653.1:0-100301 GCF_963678635.1 Symsagittifera roscoffensis | reverse complement strand
TTTTATACAAAAGAACAGTTAAATTATATACAGTCTCTGCGCCGTATTTTTTCCCAGTTGAGTGTTCTTTTTATTTCACCTTCAGTGAGATCGACTCCATAAAATCGGAGACACAAAAAACGCAGCAAATCAGGAATCCAGAATAGAAAAATTTACCGTTTCTCGGCACTTTCGAGCCAGTTTCGGCGCTCGATACCTCGTTCACGAAATCCATCGAGGAGATTTTTTCACTAATACAGTTCAGTTAGTTAAAGCTTACAAGACAATCTGCAAGTCAGAGAAGTTATTTTGAACACTAAATTTTTCAGTGTTTTAAACACTGTGCCAAACGTGTGTAAACCTGTTTTAAATAGGTTTTTTAACCAATGTTTTAATATGTTATAAACATTGAGTCCCGGATAAAAAATTAAACGTGTTTAAACAAGTTTCAAACATGATTTTTCATAAAAATTGCAACCCTGAAAAAAATTATATTGTTCCTAACTAGTTTTTAGCAACCTCAAGTCGTTGGACTACCATTTGGGTTAATGTTCCGACTTTCGTAACGAAATTAACGGAATATTTGTGCTCGAAATGGTTTTGTTCTTCAGATAATTTTCGACTTTTTAACTAACCTATTTTGACAAATTTCTTATATCAATTAAAAGGTATTGTTGTCTTGAGCTTAATTTTGAAAGGATATTTCACCTGTGATTGGTTTTCGGTAAGATATGGGGGTATAAATATTGCCATTTTGGCCAATTTGGGACAACTAACTCGCGATATATTTCGCAGTATTAACGCGTAAGCGTAGATTTAACCCTTCTTAGAAATCTTTAACCCTTCTTGCCAAAATCGGTTTATTACTGGGAGCGAAATTTATCACTTTGCACTTTCTATGGCGTGTGAGGGATAATTTTCACAAAAAATCTCGATTTAAAAAAAATCATGTTAATTTATTATATTTAATTTTTTCATGTTATTACTGCTCCATAGATTTTAGGAGGCAGTCGAAAAATTCAGGGCTTTGCCCTGATAAAAGCAGTTTTGTTGATTTTGCATTTTGCACAAAAAAATTCAAAATGTCAAACTTATTCGATCTCTGAAAATTTTATATGGCTACAAAGCGATAAAGAATTTAAAAAGTTTCGTTTCTTCTCATGGTTTTGTAACAACAAAAAGAACAACTAATTTTTTTGTGAAATTTAGTTCGATGTTCAACGAAATTGTCTTCTTGTCTAAAATTGTGCATAATTTTTTGGCTGCATATTTTCCATTACTGCAAAAAAATAATCTCCATTTCAGCCGGTTTGTACAAATACTGATGGATATAAAATGCATTATAAATCAAAATTATGTCATTAATTTAACCAGGGGCGGATCTAAGATTTTCTCGAGAGGGACGGATTGAAAGTTTTGCCGACTTTTTTCCTCTAGGTCGACCAAATTGATTTCTGAGCTTTCCTAAATCACTATAAAGACCACATTTTGACCAATTTTTCTGCGCCGCAGGCAAGTTTTTGAAAAAAAAACAGGCCAAAAAATGCGTTTTGTTTGGGCACGCTCCCCCTCAAATTGATATATATTGGCGCCCAAGAAACTTTTAGAAAAATTTTAGTGTCTGTCACCAAAAATGGATATCTCACAATAGTACAGAGGGAGGACCCGAATGTATTGCATATTCCAAGTAGCACAAAAACTCCCAATTTAAAGTAAGGAATCTGTTGTTTAAAAAATGGAACAAAATATGGAACAAACAATACCTAGTAAGGAAAAATCATATTCTGGAACGACAAAAAAATTGAAGCTTTGTATCGACAAAATTTCTGTTTGAAATTTCTTTGCTTTGAAAATTGCGTAGGTTTCAACTGATGACAGGAAAAGTCATTACTCACAAAAAAGAATCATTGTCGTTTATAGACACTAACTTCCGTTTTTTAAACTAATGGTACGCTAATGAGGAAATGAAAAAAAGAATTAAAGTAAGAACTTCACAATCATTTTATAAGTCTTTGATAGGGGCAATTTTTTTTTCTAGGTACCATATAGGGAAATGGTTAACAAAGTCGCAATTTAATCATCCGTTATTTTCTCTCAAATACTAATCGATAGACAAATTCTTTCTGAACAAACTTAAAATCAAAAAGAATGCGGATGTGTTTTTCATATGTTGTATTGAAATGGTGCAAAGTGCAAGATAAAAATACGGTATGGACATCACAGTCAAACCGACAAAAAAAATCAGACAACAATTTGCTTCTCACAGTCGAAAAACAGCATTAAGTTAAGGTTGGTCAAATTATCAGCATTATTTTTAGAAAAATTTTTAACAAGATGTATTTTGTAAAACCATCAGTTCTATCCAATTTAATTTGTTTTGATTGGTTCAAATGCAATTTATGAGTAGACTCAAGATTCCATTATACTTTCCTCGTTTATAAACCCTAAATAATAACCTTTTTTAAAAGCTTCAAAAACTTTTAAAATTCCACTTCAGAGATTAAAATGTCTTTTTTTTCCAAAAAAAAATGACCTTTAGCTGTCGAATTATTCTCAAGAAACTGTTTAAATTATGACTAATCAAAAGCGATTGAGAAAAAAATCATTACTTTTTTTGTTATTTTTTGCTCTTAGTATATCTTAAAAAGTAAGCAAAACATATAATTTGGCCTCAATTTGCCGTAGAAAAGTGTAAGAAAGTTTCAAGAAGTACCGTAGAGTGGAGTTTGTGACGAAAACAAATGCCATATTTGTTCATTGGCAAATAGAGTTCATGCCGTAAACACATGGAAAATGTACAAAAGAAATGGTTAATGCGTTTATAAGACAAAAATTGAAGATATCTTTATTTTTTTGGCTATCGAAAAAAGAGTACTTTTTAGACCAAAAGTTTTCGCGCTCCTTATTAGTTAACAGCGATTGTCTTCAACTGATCCTATATAAAACTTACCCGAAACATTAACAAACTAGCTTAACACTTTTTGGTGGTATCTTAAAGCAATTATAATCGAGCTAGTTTGAGGAAAAAAATATGTACAATATTGCCGACAAAATTTCTTTAACAGTGCTGAAACTTAAAATATTGTCTGTTGTGATAACTTTTGTCAACAAAGCCAAAAAAAATCAAAAGCTTTGTAGTTTTTAGGTCTTTTTACTTATTCCGCAAAAGTATGCTCAAAAATGCAATAATACCAAATTCAACGCCTTGAATTAACAAAGTTTCAGGTTTCAATCACTAATTTAATTTACACCCATCAAGCTCAAGTTTTTTGTTTTTAACGGTATCTAGGAATTTGCAGAATTAGTTCGAAACCCCTAATTTTTAATTAAGAAAGGTAAAAAAAAACGCATACAGTTAAATAAAAAGTATCATTCCTAAAAAAATAGCATTACTTTGCCAGAAGGTGTAAAAGGAGCTATTAGATTGTCATTTCCTTTTCCGTTAAGCTATTTATGAAACTACTTCACAAAATTTCATTGTTTGGTTAGGTCACCTTTAGAGCCTGTTAGTTCTGCTAAAAAAATTTCTCCAAAACTTACGAGAGATTTTAAAATTGTTTGAGTATTTTGAAACCAATGAGAGCAGTTGTGACAACTGGAATGAAATTTCAAATAAAAAATTGTTAATTCAATCCAAATTTTGCTCCAAAAGTTGAAGTAAAAAGGAAAAAATCTAAAAAATGTATCAAAATTTTTTAATTTTTTAATATAAGAAACTCATCAGAGCACCTAGAAAAATAAAACAATTTAAGAGGCAGCAAAGATAATAGCATCAAAAAACGTATGCATCAAAGAGGTTATTAAAAAACTTTGTGTATTGTCTGTTAAAAACAATATTTCAAGCTTTCAAGAACTTTTTTTTGTTCTTTCGGTTTTTGACATTATTGGTTTCCTTTTCGGCTGTTTTTATAAAATTATTTTTGACGCACGTTTGAAGCACAATTGTACTTCGGCACTGTTCAAAGCCCTGTTATCTAAATTGCGCTTCTCAGAATTAATAAGAACTAATCAAAGTTGCACTACAACTATTTTTTTTCGGGATAGACAATTATAACTTTGAGAACAACCAGTTACTGCCGCATTTTTGTTCAAAAGATTTTTGAATAAAAAACAATTTGAGATGCTGGTAGTTTTTTGTGCCAATTTTGTTTTACCGCGCGTCGAAGGAACTGTGCGTAAAACTTGAAAAAAAACACAAGACAAGCGGCAAAAACCTCACTTGTAAAAATCACCACGTGGGGTATAACGGAAAAAATCAAGTTGAAAAATTTCAAGAAAAATTTTCTGTTGGCAGATCTTAAATTTCTAAGTTTTTTTGACGTTTTGAAAAGTTGCCTAACCAAACTCAGACTTGGAAAAAATTTAAAACCAGCTAAAAGACATTTTTGTTCAATTGTTGACTTAAACTTAATAAAGTAAACAGCACATTATGATTATTGCACTGAAAAAAAACAACCGAGACGGAACACAAAATTTTTTTAGCATAAAACTTTTCATATGTTTAACTTGGCAGGCACAGATACAGATCTACAATTGTTTTGGTAGGGGTGGAGTGGTGGATTTTCAATATTGACTTACAGAGTGCCCCCTGTGAGTCAATATTGAGAAACACTAAAAAGACGCTATAATTTGAAAATCTTCTGCGCTGCAGGTGAGTTTTTGAAAAAACAGACTGAAAACGTAAATCTCATTTTTTCGACTTAGGTCTTCTGTTTTACTTTCGTCCAATTCCCATTACTTCTTATTTCATCGCGCCCATTTGCTAACTCTTTCAACATAAAATTTTACTAACAAAATGAAAATGAAATTTATTCATTCCAAAATCGAGGTCAGCAGTTTCTTGTTCAAAAAGATCAGTTCTTTTTAATTTTTGTAACGCTGAATGTCCTTCGATTGTCGTTTAAATCACTTGTAGTCTTAACATTTGGTTAATTTTCCTGCTTAACATTTTCCTGCATCATTCAACGTGATAGAAGCAACTGATAGCGGTGTGGTGTCAAATTGGTTATGTATCCGCTTGCCAACCGAAAGGCCGGATCTTTGAGACACACCATGATCCGCGCTCATTGCTCGAGGGTGAGGCAAAATTACCAAGCCCAGAACAATTGCACGTATTTCTTAAGCAGACTTTGTCAGTTTTAAAACAATTATCTTTGATATTTGCCTTCAGGTGCGGGCAGCGCTCCTAGCTCTCCACCAGAGCAGAGAAAGATGCAGATGTCAGCCCAGGCAAATTCAACTCCCCAACAGCAGCCGACCCCCTCGGCGGGAGGGGGAATGGGTGGATTTTTCTCCTCTTTGACCCAGAAGGCCCAGAATGTAGCGGAGACTGCCAAGAATGCGGCACTGCCCAAGATTAAAATTCTATTAGTCATTGACGACCCACAGACAGATTGGTACTTTTGTTTTGATTTTAAAAAATTGAACAGACTGGATCCAAAATATAAAGTGGACTTGAACTAGTTTTTCTTTGCGAGAAACACTTGACAAAAAAATGAATTATTAAGATAAAATACCTTGAGTCTTGCCTGGTTAGCTGTTTTAAATAATTGTGCACTACCTCGTTTGCTTTTTAGAGTCATTTCATACCTGAATCAAATATCTATAAATTATTTTATGAATTATTTGTTTTTTTTTGGACGTATAATCTAAGATAGACGTTGCTCTTTTTTTTTCTAGGAATAAATACTTCCGGGGGCGCAAACTGTATGGAGACTATGACATTAGAGTAGAACAGGTTAGCTGCCAGAATTACAAACCCTGCGTTCTATCTGACTAATTGATTTACACAATTAAATGATTTAGCGCAATAATTTACGCAACAGTATGACATAATTGTTTGTTCAGGCTGAGTTCGCGGAGATCTCTGTGAAGTCGCATTCGGACACCGGAGCCACAGTTGAGATGCACATCAGCAGAGGAGGACCAAAAGTCGTCAGGTCAGTTCTTACACACAGGAAAAAGTCATTCCAGTTTCAACGAAACTAGATAAAAATAATAATTAAGGAAAAGTTTTCAAAAACTTGAAAATTTTAAGCCGGCCCAATTAATTTTTGAGGTCTCCCAAAACACTATAAAGTTATTCCTTCTTTTTTGTCTGTATTTCTGCATTTCGAAATTTTTCAATAAAAATTTAGATAGCAATTTTGGCCACTTTATAGAAGTTGTACAAAAAGCGCTTATTGTTCAGCTCGTCGTTCTCTTTCAAACTCCAGTATATATTGTCGTCCAGTGCATGGCACTTTTAAAAAAAAACTTTAGGGCCGGTCAGCCAAGAAAATGTCATAAAGTAGTACAAAAGGCTCTGGGCAGTGAAAAGTTCCAATTTCTACTGGAAGGGGAGGTGGTCTGGAAACCCTTTACTGCATGAAATAGTACTAAGGAAAAACCAGAAAGTAGATCATCTATAAATTGACATTCCAACATTCCATTTTGGAGACCTTCATGCATATAAAGCCAAAAAATGACGGCATCGAATTCTCTGTTGGAAAAATAAGCTCAGTTTCTTTTACCTTATAAGACTTTTTATCAACAAAGAAAATCATTTATTGTAGACTTTTTCCCGACTTTTTTCTGATGGGATGAAGTAACTTTTGCTTTTGCTTACAATTACTGACCGTGGCCATCGCAGGTGTCTCTCATTTTCTCTCATTTGGTCAAAAATAGATTTCAATTTGAAATTTTGGTTGCAATTTGCACACTTTGTAGGGAGGAGTCGTGTCTTTAAGGAGCCCTGCGGCTGAACCCTGCGCGTGAAATTTTGAAAAAATGTTGCTGGGTTATCAAGCCGACGGGTGAACCAGCTAACGGGATCAAATGGATATTACTTCCATTAACAAACAGAATACCTTTTATGTCTTCCCTGGGAGCAAAACGGTGTAAATTAGGCCCTTAAGTCCACGTCAAAAATGTGTTCGAACTGACTGAAAAGAAATTCTTGAGAAAATGAATGAATTGTCACAAGCCATTCCTACTTCAGATTCGTTGATTTAATACTCTGCGAAAAAAGCCACCTCGAAACAAAAATGCAGATAATAAAATTAGAAGAAGAACTGCTTTGATGGCTTTGACCCCCTTGGGAAAAACTATAGAAGATATCCAGTGTTTACTTGGCGCTGAAAATAAACAAGTGCTAAAAATATAAGCAAAAAGATAGAAGTTTGGCGCCACCTACTATGTTGCAAAAAAGTGTGTAACCGCAAAGTTCAAATCAACAAAAAACGCAGTCAAAGAGACTATCAGAGTGCTTTTTATTTGCCCCTATTTTTCAGGTGGAAACTAATTCAATTTGGAACCAGAATAGTCAGGCTTATTTTAATAAATTTTGACCGACTCTTAAGACTCACAAGAATATATTTTTAAGGTAACTGCTTCTAATCCAGATCCAACTGCAAAAAAATTCGTGTGTTTTACCTTATTAAGTATACTGCCCTAAAAAAATTTATTTCGTATTTAGCATTAGGTTGAGATCAGAATCCTTAAATGATAAAAATTGAAAAGAAAAAATGAAAACACAAGGCTGATATCCAGAGCCTTGAATCGATTCGGAAAACTGAAAGAAATGAGAATTAAACAGCGACGCAGAACGCATTTGATTTCCGATTTGTGAAATTTATATGAAAAAAAAAAACGGTGAGAAAACAAGGAAAAGGACCTATTTGAGGGTAAATTAAACGAAATTGCTTCGTTTTGGCATCTGCCATGCTAAAAAAACAGCATTTCTAAGTAATATCAATCCAATTTTGCAACAAAAATTTTGTTTTCAACTTTTCATTATTTACTGGGTATAACTGAAAACGCCCGAGATCAGGAACTCTCTTCGAGTGAGCTATAAAAAAGGAGAAAGCCTCTTTAAATCTTTACTCAAAATGTTTGAAAAGAACTACTAATGCATATTTTTCTTTTTCAGGACATTTAGACCGGACTTCGTCTTAGTGAGACAGCAACCAAAAACTGCCACTGATGACTTTACCAATCTGCTAATTGCACTCCAGTTCGGCTCAGTTCCCAGTGTTAACTCACTGAATGCAGTGTACAACTTCCAGAGCAAACCGTGGACGGTAAACCGAACTCAGTCTTCTATCTCGATCAACCTAAAATATTATTCTATAATTTTTAAATATCTGTTTTTGTGCAGTTTTCTCAACTGGTGGGTCTGCAGAAGAAACTTGGAAAAGAAAAGTTTCCCTTGATTGAGCAGGTGTTCTACCCAACCTCTAAGCAGATGGTAAGCTACAGCCAAAAAGCAAGCTTTCGATGCCCCAGCGGTTTTTTCTTTCAGCAGAATCTGCGTCAGAAAATGTTTTCACACTTAGTCGACAGAAGAAAACAATTGATGGAGAAGTCCGCCAGTTTTTTTTGACATCAGCTCTAATATCTTACACACATCCCCCGCAAACAATTATAAGTCGATTTTGCTTTTGATTTCACTGTAATTTCGTATCCCTGAGGCTGATAAATCAACTCTCGACTGGGGCGAGTGATTTGACAAGTCGATTACATTTGATTAAGCACCGAGTTATCACTCCGCCCACGTAGCAGAAATTGCTACTATAATTAAAATGGACAGGAAAAGATAAAACTAAAACTTTTGAAGCTATAAAAAAATGTTCTAACCATGTTTACGAATCTGACAATGGGTTAAATTAATTTTCGTGCTTGGGTTTGTTTTTTATCACAGTTCAATAATTACACATAAAGCAAAAAGATTACTTTAGAAGAGTATTTTCAGCATCAATTGCATTATCTCTTCAAATTTGATTTAGAGGTAGTGCGACCATTTGTCCGTACGTAGATTTTCCCAAATAAGAAAATTGCCCAAATGTTCTTAAAGGTCGCAAAAACTAAAGCCATAGTGATGCTTCTGACTTCGCAAAACCGGTTTCATATTCAAAGAGTTTGGAGTTTAATTAACGAAAGTTAAATTATCAAGATACTAACCGCAGCTAATGAAACTTGATGCAGCTATTTAGTAAAGTATACTTGAAACCGATGAAAAAGTGGTGCTTTAAAAATACGCATATTTTATATCTGTGTTGTAGGGACAGATAGTAGAGATGTATCGATAAAACTTCTAATTGTATATATAATTTTTACTTCTTCACGAATTTTATACTTATGAACGAATTCCCCTTTTCAATAGGGAGGATAACTAAAAAAAATTTGCTTAACTGTGTGGTCTTTTATATCTTCAGACGGACAAGCCTCGTTTCCCAGTAGTGTTGAAAGTGGGCCATGAGCACGGGGGAGTTGGGAAGGTGCGAGTGGACAATGGACAGACTTACGAGGAGCTGTGTGGACTGGTTCAGGTGGCTAACACACACTGCACCTCTGAGCCATTCATAGACAGCAAGTTCGACTTCCGAGTGCAGAAAATAGGAAACCAGTACAAGGTCTACATGTGAGTGTCAAAAGACGCAGCCGTCATTCTTATCAGAAAAGGATTTAAGGCTATCTCCGGGGAGGTTTTCGAAAATTAATAAAAAATTTTAAACTGTTCCAAGTCGATCAAAAATGCTTATTTCCTCAAGCAACCATTGTTCCAATCAGGGGCGGATCTAGGATTTTCTCGAGGGGGGGGGGGGGGGGCGGATTTTCGAAAAATTTTCCAAAATTTTGACGACCTTTTTTTTTTTTTTTTAGGTCGACCAAATTGATTTTTCGAGCTCTCCCAAAGCACTGTTTTTGCCCCTATTTTGGGCCCTTTTTGGGCACTTTTTGAAAAATTTTGGCAAAAAAATTGCGTTTTTTTGGCGCGCGCTCCCCCTCAAAGTTAGTATATATTGGCGCCAAAGGCGCCTTTAGAAAAATTTTAGGGTCGGTCCGCCAAAAATGGATTTCTGAAAAAGTATCAAAGGGGGTACCCTTTGGGTCGGCAGGGGGTCGAATCCCTGAGGGGAGGGCGTCCGCCCCCCCGCCCCCCCCCCCCCCTAAATCCGCCCCTGGTTCCAATCATTGAAAATGGAGAGGAGCTTTGTTCAATTTTTGTTTTCAGCATAATCAGGAACGCAAGATCAGTTACCATTAATAATCTCAAAGGAATGGGTCGAATGATTCATCATATTAAAGCCCTTTCAGTCGTGATTCGAAAGACTTTCATAAATTCCAAACATTTTCATTGTCATTGTTCAAAATTTTGGATATTTAGTCTAATTTTGAGCGAGTACAGCGAATTTACTAGAACTATAACAAGTTTTTAATAGTAGTCTCAAAAATCAAGTTCAGCCGTGAAAACTCAGTTTTAGTTCATTTCAGTAGCGGATTTAAGAGGGGGGGGGCGGACGCACCCCCTTCAGGGATTCGACCCCTGCCGACCAAAGGGTCCCCCCTTTGTACTTTTTTGAGATATCCATATTTGCCGACAGACCCTAAAAATTTTCTAAAGGCGCCTTCAGCGCCAATCTATACTAATTTTTAGGGGGGGGGGAGTTCGCACCGACAAAACTTAATTTTTTGGTCGAAATTTTCCAAAAAGTGCCTAAAAACACCTTTTTTGGCCTTTTTTCAAAAATTTGCCTGCGACGCAGAAAATTTGGTCAAATTAGTGTCTTTATAGTGGTTTGGGAGAGCTCAGAAAATCAATTTAGTCGACCAAAAAAAAGGTAGACAAAATTATCCAATTTTTTTGAAAATCCGCCCACGCCCCCCTCGAGAAATTCCTAGATCCGCGCCTGGTTCATTGAATTTAATTTTCGGAAGTTTAAGCAACTTTTGCGAAAAAATCATAGAAATGATAAAACTCTGCTAAGATTTTAAAGATTTTGAAAAAAATTCCAAAAGTTCTTTTTTATTTTATGGTCGGCACTTTCAGTTCTGGTCGGCACTTGCACAGCAGCTGGCTATCCTTTGGTTGAAATATTTGTTTCATACAGAGATAGATAGACAGTTTACTAATAAATGAAGGATAGCTGGATACTCTGCAAGTAGCACAGAATGTTCCCACTATAGTCTTAAGGTTTTTTCATGTTAGTGTCGTTTTTTTTGTTCTGAAAAAGTTCTGAACGATAGATTAAAAGTAGGCATATTTGATAATCATAGTAAAATAGTCTTATCCAGGGGCGGATTTAGGGGGGGGGGGCGGGGGGGGGGGCGGACGCCCTTTCCCTCAGGGATTTGACCCCCTGCCGACCCAAAGGGTCCCCCCTTTGGTACTTTTTAAGAAATCCATTTTTGCCGACCGACCCTAAAATTTTTCTAAAGGCGCCTTTGGCGCCAATGTATACTAACTTTGAGGGGGAGCATGCGCCAAAAAAAAAGCAATTTTTTTGTCAAAATTTTTCAAATCAAAAAGTAAAAGTGCCTAAAAACGGCTTTTTTCACCTGTTTTTCATCAAAGGAGGACTATTTGGTGCTTTAGGAGAGCTCGGAAAATCAAATTGGTCGACCTAAAAAAAAAAAAAAATTTCGTCAAAATTTTTTGAAAATCCGCCCCCCTCAAAAAAATCCTAGATCCGCCCCTGGTCTTATCGGACAAAATTTTTTCTAGAAAAATGATAAATGACTAGAAAAACAAAAATTATGTACTTTAAAAAATAAGCGAAAAATTGAAAATTTTCTCTAATTTTTTTTGCTGAAATTTTATGAAGTTTTGAATCCTAATATGCCGTTTTTTGATATTACGGCTTAACTCAAGCAAGGTTCAACCAATATAAGCCTGCTCGCTCGCTTCATTTAGACTTACTCAAAAAACTCTTGAAAAGTTTTAGTATCGTTCAAATTGCAACTGAAATGGCTGTAATATGATAAACCACTCAAACTTTTTCGATGACTACCTGCTGCACCTGATCTCAAGTGGAAAACAAAGAAAAAAAAACTAAAACACACCTGAATACAAAGTTTATCCCCAATTTTAATTGTGGGAACATTAATCAGTCACAGACAAAAAATAACCAGTCACATATTTGTTTACCTTCTCCATGTTCATTTTTCTCCATATTTTTAGGTCAACCAAATTGACTTTCCAAAACATAATCTTAATTTGCCAAATGTTTTCTGCACACAAAAAAAGAGAAAAAACTGCGTTTATGGTTCTTTTGAAATGTGCTACAATGAGTTTACCAAACAGCTTAAAGCTCGCTTGAAAATTATGTATTCCACTTTCCGGTTTATTTAATTTATCACAATTATTTTCCAGGGACAACAAATTTTTCAAGAATGTCCTTTCTAAAATAAATGTGTGTTTTACGAGAAACTAGTCTTTTAAAAAGCAAAAGTAAGCGGGCTGGAATGAAAAGAAATCGTTGCACGAAAATTTTTTTCTGTTCCGGCCATTGAAAATGAGAAGGAACTTTAGATTCGGGTGTTTTACTTGAAAAACAAGAAAATCAGGCACCACAAAAAATCATCGAAATGGGTCGAGAGATATATCGTATTCGAGTCCCTTTGAGACTTGATTCGAACAAAATAAAAAATAATTTTTAAAAAGTTTCCCCATGTTGAGAAAAATTGATTTATATTTTCGATTTTTAGTCTAATTTTGTGCGAGTAAAGCGACCGAGTAGCCTTTTTTTAAATAAAAATGACTCGTTAATGGTAAAAAATTTGATTTTACAAACAAGAAAACTAGTTTTAAGAGTTTCATTCAGCGCTCCTTTGCAGAACTTTTTTAATGAAAAGTTTTAAATTGTTGCCCAAAAAGATTAGAAAAAATTCTCACATTTTTTTGTAAATTTTTTCAATGTTTCAAGATCCTGGAAAAAAAGATTCACGTTTTTTCTTGGGGAACCACTCCAAAGTTATGTTTAGTTGTGTGACTGCAGTAAATGTGATGATATATTGCTTCTCTTTACCAGTTTCATTCGTTCTTTACACACGATTGACATTTAGCTAGACTTAAAGTGACAAGTAGAGCCGGATATTTCAAGCGAAAGTGTCCAATTAAATCTGTAAATCACCCCAAGAATGTAATTGAACATTTAAAAATAGCTTTTTGATTACGGAAAAAAAGAAGTAGTGTGATTGATTGATTTGGGGTTAGAAATATGTCATAATTGACCTTGACTTGACCATTTGCTTGCGTGTTTCAGGCGCACTTCGTCGACCTCAGTGTGGAAATCTAACTTGGGCTCGGCTGTGGTGGAGCAGGTCAACATGAACGATACGTGAGTCATCACTCAATGAATAGATTCATTCACATATCCTGGCCAAAATAATGAACTCGGACTTCTGATGGAAAAATTCACTAGTTGATGAAAATTGATCAATGATTAACCAAAAAATGAAATAATCTAATACAGGGGCGGATTTAGGGGGTGCGGGGGGGGGGACGCTTCTCCCCCTCAGGGATTCGACTTCCTGCCGACCCAAAGAGTCCCCCCTTTGATACTTTTTCAGAAATCCATTTTTGGCCGACCTTTGGCGCCAATATATACTAACTTTGAGGGGGAGCGCGCGCCAAAAAAAAACGCGATTTTTTTGTCAAAAATTTTGAAAAAGCACCCAAAAACGGCTTTTTTGACCGTTTTTTTCAAAAATTTGCCTGCTGCGCAAAATTTTTTTGCCAAAATAGGGGCAAAACAGTGCTTTGGGAGAGCTCGAAAAATCAATTTGGTCGACCTAAAAAAAAAGGTCAAAATTTTCGAATTTTTTTTGAAAATCCGCCCCCCCCTCGAGAAAATCCTAGATCCGCCCCTGATCTAATAGGAGTGGTCTATGATAAAGAAAAGGTTAACACTAATAGAAGATCTTCCTCAGGGATTCGACACCCTGCCGACCCATAGGGTCCCCCCTTTGTACTATTTTGAGATATCCATTTTTGGTGACTGGTCCTAAAATGTTTCTAATACATATTTTCTTCATCATGCAGAACAGAAAATCACGACGGAATAATGAATTCGACGACAGATTAATTAGCCGCGCACGCAACGCATTAATCAAAAATTGCAAAATTCATGCGATGCGCATTTATCTTTCCAAAATTATCCAATTTGCCTTTTTTCAAAGCCCCACAACTGTACATGAGACTTTACATAAATTTACATAGTCGCAGGTTAAATATCTTTTTTAAGCTCTGAGCTCAGGGTATTAATATCTTTCAGACTGTTAACAAAAACTCCGCTCTAAAATGGCTAGTTATGGAGTCGAAAAACACCACCCAAGCACAACCATTCTGGAATTTTTCTCTCTTCGAATGTCGCATCAGCAAGTGTTTGTCTGATGTGATTCTCATCTGAAGTGCACTTTAGGTTCCGCATGTGGATGGACCAGGTGTGCGATCTGTTCGGTGGACTGGACATGTGTGCAATCAGTGCTCTGAGAGGCAGAGACAACAAGGACTACATCATAGAGGTAATCATATTTAAATCACATCTAGGTGCGATGGACAACTATGGTTCTTAAATTAAAGATGGGTCTCTGATGAAAAAATTTGGAGAATATTACGACAAAAAACAGCAAGCGCATATGTTTACTGTTTTTCTAAATTTTCTATTAAAATACTCACCGATTCCATTATCACACTCGCTTTCCCAATGGCCATTATCACACTCGCTTTCCCAATAGCTACTCAAAAAGGTAAGTTGAAAAAATTTGAGGCCATTTTAAATTTATTTAAAATTCTGTCCACAAGAGTTGTTTATCAATGTAGTATTCAACACATTATTGACACACAGTCTTCCAGTAATATGGTTTCTCCTTTCTGTGCAGGTAAACGACTGTTGCATGCCGCTGATAGGGGACAAACAGGAGGAGGACAAGCGAGCCATAGCTGACCTGGTGTTGAGCAGGATGGACGCCATTGCCAAGGGGGTCTCTGCCACACCAGTGACGCCAGCGGGAGTCACGACGGGGGTGGCTGCAACAGGACCACCCGCAGACATGAAGTAATATCCATACGAATACCCTCGAAATTCTACTTGCCACTAAGCCCTTTATGTAGTTTTGTGACGCATGAATAGCAGGATTTTAAAAAGTAACGGCTAACCATGTAGCAGGCGAAATAATTTTAGGTTTTTCAGATTTTGTCCCAATAATATTTATGATCTTGTTCTCAAATTTTATTAGGCACATTCATAATGACGTTGGCGCCATGCCCAAGCAGCAGCCTCCAGTCCAGGCTCAGCAGTACAATAAGCCCCCAACATCTGGACCCATCCCCTCGCCCCAACAACAGCAACCGCAGCAGCAGCAGATTCCCCAGCGCCCCTCAGCCCCATCTCCCGCCGCGTCATCGACGTCCTCGGGGCACTCGCCGGCCACAAGCAGGTCCTCAATGGGAGGCGGACCAGGGATGGGTCCGCAACCAGCAGGCGTGTCATCGGGGAGCTCCGGCTCGCTGTCCGGCAAACAGGGACATCAACTGCCTCCAACGCCTCAGGTGAAAAAAATAATCCCAATGAACATCTTAAAAGTTTAAGCTAATCTGTCAGCTTGCCAGTGACTACAATAGTTTAATCACCGTTTGGTGGCTTAAGAATAGTAGCTGGGTTGGGTCCTTACATGAAGCAACTATGAAAAAATGGCGCAAACGTTTCGGTTATAAATTAACAAAATCAAATTTACTGTCATTCATGGTTTTTCCATAACTTTTAAAGTTTATACTTTCTAAGAGATCTATAGATATTGTAGGGACCCAACTATCATAGTTGTACCAAGTTAGTTCCAAATCGAATGGGCTTCCCAGGCACATGTATTTACGTGAGTGAATATAACTAAATGACAATTGCTTTCTTTAATAGTAATTTAATAGATGTAATTCTTAGTGTTTTGTCTTATAATCAACAAATAGAAAAAAGTTCGAAAAAAGTTGGCACACAGCGTTTGTTTGGTTCGAAGCGTATGTGTTGTTTGGTTCGAAGCGTATGTGCAACACTTTCCCTGAAATCATCCAGTTTTTTATTTTTTGTACATAACAACTGATTGGGTTGAATGGTCTGAAAAATTGAATGTCGTGAAGATTTTTTAGTGAGGTTACTTATCAAATGAAACAACTTTTAAAACGAGTAATCTTGGGAAAGAAACCATGGTAAAACTAATGGTTACCTTTTGGTGAGGTGACTTATCAAAGGGAAACCACTTTCAGAACAGGTAATCTTGTGAAGGTAACCATGGTAAAACTAAGTGGTTGTTATAATTCTTAAATTGTTATAATATTAATGCATTTTGTTACTTGTTTTTACAAACAGTGTCTATTTTTCTAGTTTTCAAACGGGAAAAAGAAACAGGCGATTATGCTAGATTGATATTTTTCTCTTCCAATATTTCGCAAAAGATTACGCGACACATCGCGTGACAGCAATGCACTAGCTGCTGTCTGTCTATAACCTCTGAAATAGACAAATTTCTAAAAATGAAGTGTAAAACTGAGATGAAGTTCAAAAATCTTAGAGAAAACGTCTTTTTCCCAAGCTAGTCGAAACTATTTGCCCAAGCTAGTCACTTGTTTTTACTTTAGACAAAAAGCTGTGAGTGAAAAAACATAAATTTTCCAATAAAAGACAAAACTGGCAATTAAATTAGACAAGACTGCTCGTATCAGGGCAAAGTACTGAAAGTTCCCACTGCCTTTTAACGTTTATGGAGCAGTACTATCATAAACAACATAAAAATATTGAATGAAATAAAATAAATGAAAAACTTTTTTCTAAAATTTGAAAATTTTTCGATGAAAATCATCCCCCCACACGCCATATAAAGTACAAAACAATAGATTTCGCTCCTTGTAACAAATCAATTATGGCAAATAAGCTTCTTTCAACCAATTTGGAACAATTTTTAAGACGGATTAAATCTCCACTTACGCGTTAATAGCGCGAGTTATATCGCGCGTTAATTGTCCCAAATTGGTCAAAATGGCCAAAATGACAATCTTTAAACCCTCATAACTTTACGAAAAATGATCACAGGTGAAATATTTTTTCAAATTTGAGCTCAGGACAAAAGTAACTTGCGAATGATATAAAATCCGTCAAAAATGGCTAGTTAAAAAGTCGAAGTTTGTCTGAAGAAAAAAAAACCCACCCCGAGCACAAATATTCCGTTACTTTCGTATCGAAAGTCGGAACAATAATAAAATAACTATTCGGTTATTTTAGTTTGACTTGGAGCTGGATGTTTTAAGCTGCTCTCAGGTCTGAATTTTTGGACTAATGACACTTTCCCACTTGATACAAGGATAAATGGATAAAAAACGTTCTGCAAATTCTCCTAAACCTCTATATATAGAGTAAGCTATAATAGAGTTGAATTAAAATGAAAGTTAAACAAGACTGCTCGGATCAGGGCGAAGCCCTGAATGTTCCGACTGCCTTTTAAGGTTTATGGAGCAGTAATAACTTTAAAAAATTAATTGAAAAAAAAAACAAAATGAAATTTTTTAGATTTGAAATTTTTTATGAGAATCATCCCCCCACACGCCATATAAAGTACAAAAAGATAGATTTCGTTCCTTGAAACAATCCAATTATGGCAAATAAGCTTCTTTCAACCAATTTGGAACGATTTCTAAGACTGATTAAATCTCCGCTTACGCGTTAATAGCTCGAATTATATCGCGCGTTAATTGTACCAAATTGGTCAAAATGACCAAAATGGCAACCTTTAAACCCTCGTATCTTTACAAAAAATGATCACAGGTGAAATATCTTTTCAAATTTAAGCTCAAGACAACAATAGTTTTTGATTGATATAAAAAAGTTCCGTCAAAAATGGCTAGTTAAAAAATCGAAATTTGTCTGAAGAAAAAAAACCCACCCCGAGCACAAACTTTCCGTTACTTTCGTATCGAAAGTCGAAACAACCAGACTGCTCGTATCAGGGCGAAGCCCTGAATGTTCCAACTGCCTATTAAGGTTTATGGAGCAGTAATAACATTAAAAAATTAAAAGTAATAAAACAAAATGAAATTTTTCTTTTTAAATTTGAAATTTTTTTGATAAAAATCATCCCCCACACGCCATATAAAGTACAAAAGGATAGATTTCACTACTTGTAACATATCAACTATGGCAAATAAGCTTCGTTAAACCAATTTGGAACGATTTCTATGACGGATTAACTCTCCGCTTACGCGTTAGTAGCGCGAAATATATCGCGCGTTAATTGTCCCAAATTGGCCAAAATGGCAATCTTTAAATCCCCATAATTTAACAAAAAAAGATCACAGGTGAAATATCTTTTCAAATTTGAGCTCAAGACAACAATACCTTTCGAATGATATAAAAAATTTCCGTCAAAATAGGCTTTTTAAAAAGTCGAAATTTGTCTGTAGAAAAAAAACCCACCCCGAACACAAATATTCCGTTACTTTCGTATCGAAAGTCGGAACAATAAGTAAATACAAGAATCATTTGAGATGAATGAGCAAACTATACTCTTTCAACAGTTGACGAAGATTGCCAGCTTGAGCACCGCATAAGCTGACGTTAACATATACACGATTGGTAGGTGTCTGATTCACAGAGAATAAGTGATCATGGTAATATGATAGTTAGATTCAAAATGTTGACTTTAAAATACTTGGTGGACAATTCACTACATCCACACGTTCATAAATAAGTTCAGATTGGCAATCTTTGAGCAACCTTGACTTTACAAAAATGATGACTATTATCAGCAATTTTTCAAATTTGGATTTCCTTCATCCATTTTTAATTAAAGTTTTTACAAAATCCAAAAAAAAGTTTTTCACTATTGAAAATTGTCAGGAAAAAGCAACGCTCTGGCTCCTCTCAATTTCTGGAAGAATGAGAAGACGTAGACGCAAACTGAATACGATATTTAAACTAGATAGCTAGAAGATTTTAAGCGAAACTCGAAGCTATTTTGTAGTAGGGGCAATTCCCAAAAGTTATTTAAAAAAAAACAATTATAGTCGGTTGCTGTGCAAGTAGCATTGAATGTTTCGACAATATTCCTGAAAACTACAATATGAAGATCTTCAAAGTATTAATTTCTCCAAATTAATGTCGTTTTTTATATGCGCTGAAATGAGAAAAATATATGCATGCGTAAAAAGTTAGTAAGTTAAGCAAAAATAAGAACAGTAGTTGTCTTCAAAAAAAAGTATACCAAAAATAAAAAATTGGAATTTTTTCTTTTTTTTGCACAATTTTTTTAAATTTTTTCTTTTGAAGTGCCAAAGCGTTTAAAACAAGTTTCGATTAAAAGAAACCAATTTTTCCTAGCCTGAAAGACCAACTTAACAAACTATCATCACTGAATTCGGTCGAAAAAAAAAACAAAATTTTTTAACAATTTTTTCTCAACACTGGGATTTTTTGGGAAATTTTTAATGTCGTTCAAATCACGACTAAATGGGCTTCATTATGATATATCACTCAACCCATTTCGATGATTATTTGACATCTGTTTATTATTATATGTCATTGTCATTTGTTTGGCAAAGTTGTTCATCAAACAAATTCTTGAATTTAATCTATGACAAATGTTTATCTTTCCAGCTCAATTTATGAAAATTAAATTATCAGTATTTTTTCCATAAATGATGTTGGATTCTCTGAAATTGATAAATCCCATCTTTAATTGTCTAAGTTAATGCATTTTAAAGAAGTGGCTCCATAATTTTCGACTTTTTCGAGAAAAAAACGCTTATTATTCTATTAAGGTAAGTCATATTCTTACTACAAAAACGAAAAAAAAATTTCTATGGTATGATAAAAATGAGACAAATAAGAAACAAACCACGATTTTCAGCCATTGAAATTTTGAAAGTAAAAATTCTATCTGAATACAAAAAGCTACGTTTTTTCTAACAAGTTTTTTGATGCAAAGTTTTATGGAAAAACTCAGATGGCAAATCTTCGATTGGTTTTTATGTGGGATATTATTGACACTTAACTTCGCTGTTTCGAAAATTTAAGCAAAAGCTCAAAATATTTTTTTTCTGATGAATAAAATGCCTGTCATACAATTCCAGTGATGCAAAAATTGCTTGTAAAGAATGCTTGCAGCTCGATTCTTATAAAGAAGTGGAAAAACCATTATTGGAATTGTATGACAAGAATTTTTTTCATGAATGAAAATTTTGTAACAAGTAGTTTTTGTCAACACTAGAGTTTATTTGGACGAGAAAACTCTTCAAAAACATTTTAAAAGTGGAACCGCATAATTCAAGATCCGCCTAATTGTTCAAAACCCTGAATATTTTGTATTCTATTGAGTTGCCAAGTTCGCAAGCGCATGTTTTGTTAACACTCAATTTCTTGGTAAATTATTAGATTTTTACCACAATTTAGTAGTTTTTGTTGATAAGATTGGCGCTATTGCTACCAGGCCTTGCTGAAAACAATTTAGCAGGAACAGTTGAAGGCCCTTGTTCTAATTTTGTTGTGTGTGAAAGGCCTCTGCCTTAAACTACGCGCCCTCGGGTGGTGGTGGCGGCGGCGGCAACTCCTCTTCGCGCCCCTCCTCTCGTTCCTCCCCCCACCAACAGCAGCAGCAGCAGCAACACCGAGCCAGTCCAGCTGGGGGACAGACTTCCTCCGCCTCCTGTCGACTCCCTAACTATTACGTAGCAGGCGGCTACAGCACTGTGGGGGCGCAATACGCGGCGTCGGGTGCCACTTTCAGATTGAGTAGATTCGGTAGGAAAGTGGTTGCGGTTGCCCGACTGAAAAAGGTGAACACATACAAACAAGTAAACAAAGATGGTAGTAAACAAGAAAATGGGGAAGTAATCAAGAGAATGTTCATCACGACACATTAGCGTGACCTTTCTTCACCTCTTGTTATAGTCGGCATACTTTCATCTATCAAAGCATCAAGATTACCTTCATGCATTATATATTCAGTGAGATTTTCGACGCAGCACTTCTATTTTATTGTGAAAAATTTGCGGCGGCATCTGATATCATTATTAAATTTATAAATAATCATGATTTTACTTAGCACCGATCTTATGTAAGCAAAAGGCGAAGTGACTGGTATAAGTATGTCCCTAAATGAGTTTTGAAGTTTTGTTTTTCTTCCGTAGTTTTTTTTCTTTTTGGTTAAATATCGCGGCCTTATCTACACACGATTTTAAATTGCATATTGTGATTTCATTTCTAATGCAAATTGTTCAGCGGGTGTCTTTCTTACTTTAGTTTCAATTTTGAGATATGGAATAACATTTTTTTGAAGTTAAAATGGATGCTGAACAAAAAAGTGTGCCGAATCGGTGGCACGGATAATTTGGGCGCATTTGTGCATATAGACACCTATAGTTGTTAAATCTCATAACCTCACGTCATCTCATCAAGACCAGAGTCCATCAAACTTCAACAGCAAAAACACAAGCTCGCATTAAACCATTTTGAAGTTATAAAACATCCTCCATATTTTATAGATCATTCGCAACGCTAAAGCAGCTTCTGCTAGTTCGCAACTTCAATCGACAGCAAACAAACAAGTTGCCACCAACTCGAGCAGAATTACTTCTAGCAAAAGCGACTCGAGTGTTACTCGGGGTGATTCGTTCAAAAAACCGAATCATCCCAATCAACAGTCAAATTCAAAAATTGGAATCGGTGGTCGAATCATCGCTACTATGTTTTCACCGAACGTTCCAGAAGAAAACTTGGCAAATCGAAGAGGACCGGCCAGAGTTGTCGGGTATTCGACGTCGGGAAGCAAAATGTATCGACTGACACGACTAGGTCGAAAATTCTTCGTAATTGCGATGACCAAAAAGGTGAAACTGATTGATGCGTGAGTCCACTCGCTGATTCAGCCAATCATCAGCAATCAGCTTAATATCATCGCTTCGTGATGTCATTTCTGGCCCCATCATTATAATTTGTGGATGTTTTTAGCTTTAAATCTCTCTTTTGCTATAAGATGTCACATTGAGAACACAAGACGAAAAACTTCAATTCAGCGATTGAATAATGATTGTATATGCCCGCCTTGATTTAGTTTCTTCACTTTGCACATAGCTGCTTCTCATGGTAAGACAAGGCAACAACACTTTGGCCATAGTCTATAGTCGCTTCAAATTTTAACGATCGACTTCATCTATGGAAATGTGTATGCGCGGCATTCATTTCTTGATATCGCATTGTGTATTTTGATTTGGTTTCTTGTTGTATGGTGTGAAAATTAATCACTATTTTGAAAAAATTATTAGTTAAGTTGTTAATTAAGTACCAATTTTAGATGGCGGACGAAAAGCACAAGCAGGGTTTGGCCAACCATCCCGGTTCCGATCTTAGCAAAGGTCCAATGGGAAATCAAGTCCCGCCACAAGGAGGTCATTTGCCTGGTCAACCACAACATGCCAAGCAACCGGTTCCCCTTCAAAACCAACCTCCTAAATCGTCACCAAACGAGCCCTCTAGAAGCCAAACTGGACCTATGCCCAGTCCTGGAAATCGGGTTCCTAGTTCCGGACCGATGCCGCCGCCTCCCCGGCAGCAACCCACAATTCCCGGCATGGGAGGTCAACCCCCTCATTCAAGTGGGCCCATGGGAGGTATGAGCATGAACGGCCCAGGAGCTCGACCTCAAGGACAGATGCCCCCTACGGTTCCTCAGCAGTCTCCGATGGGACCTCAAGGAATGGGAGGAGTTCGACCTCCAGCGGGACCTCCTCAAAGAGGTCCTCCGCAGCAACCTCCCCAGAGCCAGCAGATGCCACCGGGTGGACGAATGAACGGTGCGCCACCTCCAAGTGCAGGTGTTCCGCCGCCCACAGAGCAACCCGACGATGCTTCGATCAAAAAGCTGAGGAACGCTTTCTCCAGTTTCTTCGAGTGAGATTTCGAGCGTGCGACATAAGCGAACTTGGTTCACGGACGGCAATGATCTGTAATAAAAATTGTATATCGGAGGAACTCTCTTTTGTTTTGAATTTTTCTCTGCAACCATATGCACGTGTAGATCTTGAGAGAATGTAACGCATATTTGAATATATGTGATTGCAAATACCAATTTTTGCGCAATTTGCTCATTTTAGCTTCACCATTTGTATAATCTTGCATTATTTTTTTAAAATTTTCACGGCCTTTGGACGTTTCAAATGAAGTATTGCCCATTTATTTGATAATAAACCAATGATTGTGTTCGCGTAAAATTTGAAGTTCAAGATTTTAAATAACTTTGACGCTTATGGAATGGTATAATCTTAACTTGGAACAATCATTTATCATGTATTCTTTATAAATTTTTAATCAAACAGGTTTTATCTGCATTATGTCAATAGTTATTTTGATTAAAATATGTAAGCTGAAAAATACGCAATGACATGATTTCTCTAGATTGAAGTCAGCACTATGCAAAAAAAAATCAAAATCAAAATGAATTTGTGTTCTGGAGAAATCGAAAGTCTCTACAATCAAATTAATTTAAATTAACTTTGAATAAAAAATGAAGGTTTATTTACAATCGCAATCAGCAGCATTTTGGAATTGTTTAATATATTCTTGTGTATTCAAGTTTTTTCGAGAACAAAATCACGTTTAAAACACTACAACACGACTGCTCGTATCAGGACAAAGCCCTTATTGTTCCGACTGCCTTTTAGGGTCCATCTAGAAGTGTTTGCTTTGAAAAAGTGATGAAATTTTCAAAAACAATTTAAAAAAAGTGCAAAGTGAAATAATTCGCCTGAACAAAAGTAGAAAATCTAATTGGCCGAAATGGCAACCTTTAAAACCCCATAAGTTTACAAAAAATGATCACAGGTCAAATATTTTTTTAAATTTGAGCTCAAGACAACGATACGTTTTGGCGGCAAAAATTCTGTCAAAAATGGCTTGTCATAATGGAACCTGATCTAAACTACATTTTATGATTGGATAAATTAGATATTTTACCACTGTAAAGTATTTAATATTAACCAATCATGATCCATCTAACTAACAACCCACTTATTTGTAAGTGCTGAAATTACTTGTAATTTCAGCACCAGAGAGATTTGAATTTAACTTAGAAATTAGTTGACTCTCCAAGAAGACTTCAGCAACCGCAATAAACCAGTATACCCTAGATCTATTGAGCCTAGCAGAGACTAGTTAAACAACCTGAGACTAGATAGTATAAGAGTAAGATTAGGATTGGTATTAGACTAAGAAGTTGCACGAATCTATCCGGCCGAAAATAAGATAGCGTGACGAGCAGACGGTGTACCCTATCCGAAATTACTCTATGAGTTATACACCTCGGTCCTAACTCAATAAAGTCAATATTTGTCTAGAGAAAAAAAACCCGAGCTCAAATGTTCCGGCAATTTCTTCAGAAGTCGGAACAGCAAGTTTAGATGGAACAACTTCGATCTAGTAAGACCTATTTTGGTAAGACTTTATTAATATAGAGAGAACGAAGCAGTTAGCGTCATGTGTTTTTTCATTGTTTTGCTCTTGCTAAAATGCACTTTAAGGATATTCAGAGGGACTTAGGTATCCGCCATGTGCACACTGAAAAAGCCCTGCTTCTGAAAAAGGGGGCACAAACTGCATCCACTTTTCAGAAACAATTAGAAAATCCGTCATCCTCGGGAAGTCAGACCCAATCCAGCCAAAAAAATTTCGAAACTTCCGGATCAAACATAGATCTTTGTTTTTAGAACAGAGCAAAAAAAAAACTTAACTCTCAGACAGAATCAATCGGCTGCAATCAAACTCGAACCAAGAACTCGAACCAAGAACAAGAGAAATCGGAAAACTCGCTATTGGATTTCCTCTTTATTTGCTATATTTCCGGAAAGCCTTGCAATTTCTCTGGAAATAAATTCATGAGAATCATAAACAATCCTGCCAAGCTCGAGGTGTCACTTGCCTGAATTGTAGCAAGAAAGGACAATTTGCTAAGGGCTGAAGTTTTTGTAGGGTGGCAAATGGAGATGCAGATTTGGACGAGATGACCAAATTAGGCTTTAATTTCATAACTTCTCATATGGAATCGGAGTTGGCAGTTTTGGCGACTGACAATGAAATATTCCCAAGTGAGTTATCCCCATTTTTGGAATCAACCGGGTCAGTGAAAAAGGCGGCGACCGGTAAGGTGAGGAGTTTTCAGATTACTTTCGGATGTGCAAAAACTTTATTAAAAACGACCGCGGACACAGGCAGCCCGGTCTCCCTCGCTTGTAAATGAACAGCTGATCTGATAACCAATTACTTGCCTTCAACTAAGATTTTCCCCATTCAAAAGTGCCCAATAGATACAATGTATGTCAACTACAATAGTGCAAGGTTGAATTGCCTCGTACTCCGATCGTAAATGTTTCGTCTTTGGGATGGAATTCAAAGTCCGCTCAATTCCTATGTTTAGAGAATCGTACTAGATGTGTAATCGAAACTGGGAGTACAGATATTTCCAGTTAGACCGGATATCGTCCGGATGTAGTCACTAAAGTAGACCTTAATGTAATTTGGGAAAAGTGGAAGCCGTATACAAAGAGAAATTCGGATTTAGTTTTTCAACGTTTGGATATGCAAAGAAACCTCATGCATTATCTCATCATTCAATTCCCCGCTGATTATAAGTCAAGAAAAGGGAGAACAAGTTCCGGTGCCGTTTCAAGCAAAAGTGGGGGCAGAAACTGAAAAAAAACTCATCTAATAAGAACATATCGTGCGATTGACTAAATGCACGAGTGAACAGTTCTTGGCTCCCATTGTGAATACTGCTATGAAAAACGGTTCGGTACAATTAGCAATAGACTATCAGCCAATAAACAATCAATTTTTACAAATAAATAGCAGATGCCCAGTTTGTTGAAAGTTTTGGACATCTTGCAGTTTCTTTTTGGTCCATAAATACGTCAAAAACTCAGTCTATTCTATTTTCTCACCATTTTGGGGGGTCATTTCCCAAAGCCATTCCGTTAAACAATCAAATCAAGCCAGCAGTGCTGGCTTTTTGCTAAAGGAGGGCAATATATTCTCTCTCAATGCATCGGATCTACCATATCTAATCAAGGATTTCAGTTCGCCGCTAAAGGGTGACAACTTCATTGTTTTTCAGCTCGTCCAACCTGAATTCAGCTTTCAAATGAAAAAGCCGCTCAAAAACAAGAGACAAACTTTTAATATTGAGATCTCTTCAATTATCCCCTTTTTGCAAAAGGGGGACACGAGATTTGATAATAGGTACAAAATTCGCATTTGATTAACCGCTGAACTAGGTCATAATAGAGATGGCGATTTCTTACTAGGTACTAAAGAGGGGACATAGCTAGAGATATCTTAATATTGTACCAATCTGGATACCCTCTATGTTTTTTTTTTCAGGTTACTTAAGAAATGACGACGGCAATTAACAACCCAAGTTCATTGGTCGAAGGAACAACAGGTTTTCTACAGCGATGAGCGGCTTTAATTGATGGTCCTTTATTAGCAATATTACACGATAAGCAATATTACTATAAATATTGAAATTGGCTTGGCAATAACTTCCTATTCTGAAAGTCGCTTTGTGTTCAATATCTCGTTCATTGCATGTTTCATTCTGTGATTTTCCGCTACTTTTCACCATACATGCTTGTCTTGCATATGGCACACAAAAAGTGCGACAAATAGCCAACAAGATTGCTCATATATCAGGGCAATACCTGAATGTTCCGACTGCCGCTTAATCCATATCGGAAAGTTTTTAAAAAAATACTGAAAATCTATGAATTTTGGACAAAATCAGAGATGAAATTTAAGTCCTACGAAATAAATACGATCGATTAGTTAACCTCAGTACAATTTGGAAAGATTTTGTTTTGCGGGATAATTCGCCACGCAAAAATAGTTGGCGTTACGCTCTCAGCATTACAAATTAATTCTTCAAAGCGCGCAGAATTTAGTCCAAATTAGCCTATTTCAAACTCCTAGAAAAATGCAAAATTGATCGGAGTTTAAAAAAATTTTGATCAAGATTTGAACTCAAGAAGTCGATAGTTTCAATGGGGTAAAAAAAATCTGTTGAAAACTTTTATTTCGATTGGCGAAAAGTGACTGAATAAAGCAAACCACACCAAGCATAAATAATCCGTTTTGTTCTAAACTCGGAACAAATAATACTTATTGAAATTATTGAAAACAACTTTTCCGAAATGAGCGCATCAAAGTTGTTCTTTAAATTTGTTTTTGTTGATCCGACTATTTTGGTAGAAATTAACGAAATATTGGTATTCGGGTGGTTTTTTTCTCTAGGCGAACTTCAGCTTTTGACTAGCAATTTTTGACAGAATTTTTATACAAACCGAAAGGTAATGTTAAGTTGAGCTCCAACTTAAAAACAAGACTGCTCGTTATCAGGGCAAACCCCATAAAGTTCCGACTGCGCCTCAATCCATATCATTTAGTTTTGGGAAAAATAAACATTTAAAAAATAAAATTTTTGGACAAAATCACAGATCAAAGGTGAAATTTCAGATCACACGAATTGAATGCGCCCGATTAGTTAGCTTCAATTTAATTTGGAATGATATTGTTGTGCGGGATAATTTGCCACGCATAAATAATTCGCGTTATGCTTTAAAGAATATGAGTAAACTCTTCAAAGCGCGCACACAAAATATTCCAGAGCATAGCTATGTTGGCAATTTTTGAACTCCGAAATCTTTGCAAAAAATGATTGGAGGAAAAAAAACTTTTCAATTCGTTTTTGAGGAGTTAACATCTTCAATGGGGCTCAAATTTATTTTTGTTAAAAATAATTATTTGAATCGCCGAAAGTTGACTGAATAAAAAACCGCACTAAACATAATTATTCCGTTTTCTTCGAAATTCGGAACAAAAAATGATATTTAACTGTGATGTGTTTTCGTAAATTTATGGGGGCTTAAGGGTTGCCAATATGGCCAACTTGAGACAATTAACGCGCGATCTTTTTTATGTTATTATCACGTCTTAACCTTATATAACGTTCTTATAGCCTTCGCTCTATTTTGTTTATTGCAATTTGTAAAATAATTTTTTTTTCATAGCGTGTGGGGTGATGATTGTCAAAAAAACCTAAATAAAATTGTTTTATTTTTTTGAAAATTTCATCAATTGATTTAATCATTTTCCAACTACTCCATAAATATTAAAATCGGAACATTCAAGGTTTAGCTCTGATACGAGCAGTCTTGTTTTTTTTTTCAAATGAGCTTATCGAAAAAAAGCTTTTTAAGTTTACCAAAAACAGAAGATAGATCGAGCTTATAGTTTTCCCAACAAATTCGAACATCCAAACTCCTCCTAGATTCAATGAAAACATAATTATGAGTTCAAGACACAAGTGTTCAATGTCCTTCTCAAAAGCTAGTTTGAATTACAATTTTAATAAAAAATTCTGTAGTTTTCCTTTTCCAATTATTGCGAGCAAACATCTGCTATAATTGTAGTTTGCACAATACATAACAAAAAGTCGAACTTTAATAAAAAGAAGAAATTTTTAGTTAGAAACTTGATTCAGAACTTGAAGGGTTCTGGTAGTCGTGAAAAAGAAAAAATCTCTTGAACATATGTTTTTGTAAGGACAAACTTTTTTTTCCATTTTGTAGCTTAATCATTTTTGGCTTAGCACATGTTTCATTTCACATGAATAAAAATGACTAAAATGTCGATTACCTATTCACGAAATAATATTTGCGCCGTTACCATTCTTCTTCTCAATTTTACAGCTATTTCTCGTGAGTTTCATTTAGGCTCCCGAAATTTTTGATCGCGACCCATAAATACAGATTGCCTCAGAGTGTTGGTGCTCGTTTTTTTGCACATTTAAATGAGGCAGTGGCTATAAAAATGAAATTCGGAAGCGTAGCAAGAAAAAGTAAAAACTTTCAATGTTACATTGGCTGTTTGATTTGAATGTTCCATACACTTATTGTGAAATTTAAAAAATGATCATTTTAATTTCGAGTACTTTGGTTATAAACACGTTTCGCGGGTTAGCCATGTCTTTTTGCCCCGACCACGAAGTCGGAAGGAGCTCGGCTTTCGAGTACGCTTTAAATTCATGCTTTTGTTCGCTTTTCCCCCTCCCAAATTCAATTACCACAATAAGAGCCAGAAAAAAGTGAGTGATTTATCATATATAAACCCTTTCAGTCGTATAATGACCGGTTTGCAGAACTTTTTTTCGGTGTCGAGAAAAACCAGTATAAAAACTGTGCTTTTTAGACAAGCTTATAGTAAAGAATCACTCGCCTTATTATTGACTCATTTTAAACGCCGCGAACAAAAACGCCACATACTTTAAAAAAAAAACGGGGATTTGATCCTTCTGAGCTGTTTGCACAGCAATCGACATTTTTGTCAAACTTTTTCCGGTTTTTAGACCCTCTGAGCGAAACTCAAAAACGAGAGATTCTCGATATCCACAAAAAGTACAGGAACAATTTGGGATGGAAAGACCGAACTGGGACCAGATTTAGCGGTCAGGTCCAGAACATGCGGGTCCTTAATTGGGATTCGCGACTGGAAGAAACCGCGGAAGAGGTAGCCGGGTTGTGCCGTAGAACCCACATCGGCTTGTATGGACCCCGCGGTGGTCTGCTGGAAAACGAGATAGGGCCTATAGGGGAGAATTTGTACTTTGCAGACGGGTTCTCAGAAGATCGAAACGTCGTCGCATTGGTGAATAAATGGTACAGTGAAGTGCACAAATATGAATGGGAAAACCACAGCTGCAGAGGTAAGTTTAATGCCCAGTTGTTTCTACTATAAACACTGTCCGTCCAATCTATCCGGTTTCTTGATAAACAGCTACTTTACTTGATGCAAAATAAGTTTGTCACTCCGCGAAATAAAAGACTTAGAAACATGATATTGTCATTATAAGCAAATGTCTTGAAAAAACAACGTAATGTTCTTTTGAAAAAAATGTAGGCAAGCCTATTACCAAAAAAACTAAGAGCATATACTTTAATTTACATCTAAATTCTACCGACAAAAGAACACTCGGGTTGAATTTATTCATGGGTTCTGAAACAACATGGATTTGTAACTGTAATAGCTGTTGTTCTTTCTTGTTCCAGATGACGTGCATTATCTCAACTTCACCCAAATGATCTGGGCCGACAGCGAAATTCTGGGATGTGCCCAGGCCAGGTGCGAAGACTCGGAGCAGACGGAAGTGTCGACCAAATTTGTGTGTCACTATGGACCCACTGGAAATGTATTCAACCAGGTTCCATTCCAGTCTGCTCCAAACAACGATGCAGATAATATCTGCACTGAGCCTGGTCTGGTTATCGATGAGGTGTACCCTAAATGTTGCTCGGAGATATAGATATAACTTAGTCAAGAGATAAAATAAACTCTGATGATTGAATGGACGAGTGTGGATTTGCTCAATTGGTTAAGGGTTGATGTAGGTTTTGGATGAAATGTCTGTGACATCAGTTTATGGATACGTTGTTAAAAAAAGAAAATATCGGTTTTAAAAAAAATTAGGTGCTTTATCGGGTGACAGAGCAAGTAGCAGACATTACACCTGTTACAGTCATTATTGCTAAAACTAAGAAAAAATCTACTTTTAGTTTTTATCATGATATTTTGTGATCAGTGTTACATAAATTTTCCGTCCTTGTGAAGGAGCATTTTTGACAAAAAATGAGTTTTTTTTCTGTGATGGTCAGCATTCATGGTGATGTTAACTGCCACAATGCTGGAAAACTATTATTTGCAAATATTCAATATTTTAATCATTTATACATACGAAACCAAAGTTAGTTGAAGATCACAGATGAAAAAATTGGAGCGGGGAAAACCAAATTGCCTTGAAAATAATTTCAACTTCTTTGATTACCTCTGATATTTGCCGCGGAATACTAACTCAAAACTTGGTTGCAAAGTGAAAGGTAAATTAGATATTAGTTAGATAGTTGGTTTCAAGGAATAGTTTAATCAGATACTCGGTATCAGTTTAACATGAATAATGAAATGTCTTTCGATTGAGATTTTACATAAAGGAAAAATGACAACATCTAATATCGATGTAGATAATCTAGAGAGTGACCATGTTCAACGTGGCACTCAACATATGCCTCCGCTGACCTTGACCAAAGGCTAATAACATCACGAACTGCAAAGATACTGCAAAAAGAGCACGTTAGGAACGAGGTACCGAAGGTCACCTCATGACAACCTCAGTGATCTTGGAATTCCTTTCTCACAAAAAGCATTTAAAAAAAATGCAACCGTTTCACAAGATTTTCGCAAGATTTGTATTCCCTTCTCAAAAAATATAAGCAAGATATGTATCTCGCAACAAAATTTTATCAGTCACAGCCGACTCTTTGCCCACAAAAAATTTCTGCATTTTTTGAGCTGTTGCCAATCCAAAAAAATTTAATCTAAACCAATGAACCTGCATCAATTTTAGAAATTAAATAGGCTGTATCAGAGTTTTTGAATTTATTGAAAAAATCTTGGATTGCATTGAGTTACCTAATAAAACCGCTTAGGCAATCCGGGGACATTAGAAGAAGACCTTGATGAAGCACTCAGTCAGGTTAACCTTTGATTTCAATTTCCAATCAGAGATTGCCTTGGGCTATATTGAAGGAAAACTCAAAAATCCATCCCAGGACACATAAAAAAAGAACTTGGTGCGTGCACTAACAACAAGACAATAGCTGTCCTTGATATTGTTTATTGGACAATTCCATTCGAGCGAAATCTGTTTCCTGTAAGAACTAGGTTTCAACTCCATTTTACATAAGACATCACTGCTACTTTTATAGAATTTTGCGCAAGTTTTAACCTACGGTGATTTTGTTTCATATAAATTTAACATACACACGAAAAACTTGAGAATTGTTAATTTAATTTGAACAGGAAAAAACGATGCCAGCTTATTGGATGGTACTGTTGTAACTTATTGTGTGTAAGTTACTGAGTTACTTAGAAAATCAGGAATGAAAAGGCAGCAAAAAATGTTTGACGGTCTTCAGTATACTTATAATCAAAGCCGTGATTTTAATCGAGCCTCCGTCGTATGATAGAACGAGTTATGAATTATCCGTGGACTTTTCTTCCCACGCTCAAGGTTCCACTCGTTCGCTCTTCGGACAGCTGCTTGATCCCTGAGGACTCGAGCATTGGCCTCCGCTGCATCTTTTCCAGTGCCAACGGTTTCTGGTTTCGGAGGAGGTTCATCAATAATCTCCGCGGGCTCGGCAAGAAGGTCCTGTGGGTTAACGTTATCTTTGAGTCCAACTGCTAAGAAAAAGTGACCAATCAACGACTTCCACAGAAACGGTAGGTTAATAGATGGTTTCGCCCAGAAGGGAGGTATACCTAACAGGTCAGTTCTGTCTTGTTTCACTGGAACTGCTGGCTGCGCCATGACATTTGCCGAGGAATACTAACTCAAAACTTGGTTGTAAAATGAAATGTAAATTAGTTATTAGTTAGATAGTTGGTTTCAAGGAATAGTGTAATCAGACACTCGGTATCAATTTAACATGAATAACGAAATGTCTTTCGACTGAGATTTTACATATACCTCCGCTGACCTTGACCAAAGGCTAATAACATCACGAACTGCAGAGATACTGCAAATAGAACACGTCGGGAACGAAGTACCGAAGGTCACCTCGTGACATTCCCCGCGCGAGGAAATTTTTTTTAAGGTATCATGACAAAATTAAGTACAAAAACAAATAAGAGACACTAAGATGAGCACAAGCTCAGTAGCACCCCTTTTACAGTCTAAGGCTGAGTGACTCGGAAAAAAATTGACTGAATGCAAGAAAGTTTATACGAGTTTTCAAAAGTTTTTTGATCGTTTGTTGTCACTCATTACATAGGGTTTATTTGACATCCGCGAAGGAATGAAAAGGCACATCAAGCACAGTATTATGAGGACGGTCCCTAATAAGTTGCTTACGCGGAGACGAAACAATTAGTGGAACTGAATCCTGAACCTTCAGTTGAGCAGGGTGGTCCTCCTCCACTAGCTTTACTGAGTGGCGCAATGGATCGCCGAAGAAGTGGGTGGGTTTTTACTGCGCGAGGCGGAGCGGATCGCCTCCGATTCTCCGTTTACCGGTTGAGCAGGAAGAGATAACGAGGGGTACGAGGATAGGATCGTAATTAGGAACTATCATCCAGAGTGGTTCGCACTTGAGCCTTTCTAGTAGTAATGGCGGGAGTTGAAGACTCTTTTGCAGTGTCCTGCGCGCAACAGCCAGTAAGTTGGGCCTCGCATGAACTGGGCACCGAAGTAGTAGTAGTGACCGTAGTAGGTGGTAATGTTGTGCTGGGCAACTGAGTAAGGGATGCCGAAGGCTTGAAAAATTTGACCGGCGGCGAATCCGAAGACATTTGAGGAGTAGATTCTCGTACCAACTGAGGGTTGCTGGACCCCGAAGAACCTTCACTAGAGGAATCCACAGTTAGGTCGACCACTATCGGGTCGGATAAGATCGGGTTATTTGGACGTTGGTCCATCATCAGCGGTTGGGACCTGGGAGCAGCCCTCTTGATAACGCTAGCAAATGCCGAGGCTGGTAGACGATCACCTAATGTGTTTTGGCCAACTGAAATGTCATAACGAAAGTTAGGTTTAAGGCAAATAATTTTTCGATAGACTTTCGATCAGTGACGTAGTTATGATCCGTTATTTGATTAATCTTGCACTTCGCGGTTTCAAATAAAGTTTTGTCCGATTGTCTATCAAGGATTTTTCTAATGATTTTAACCCGCTTAGGATCATTCAAAAGAAGTTTTTCCGATTTAGTTGTTTTGGTAGGACGACGAGCTTGCTGAGTGAGAATTTTCCGTTGACTATTAGAAAGGGCTTGGGGTGTCGGGCTGGACACAAGTTCGTAAAGTCTTAGAGTTTTTCGGGTGAGGCCAGTTTTAAGAGAATGCGCGAGATCCGAGTGCCGGCTGGACAACTCCTTGAGCACCAACCTGCCGCTCTTAGCTGGATGGTCTCTTTTACACTGGGGTCACGTATGGGCTGCCCGCACGAGATCCGCTAAAGCCTGGTTCGGCTCACTATCTGCGACGTTGCAATTCAACGAGAACATCGGGTTAAAGCGAGGAGTAATGGTAGGACTTGCGCTGCCTCTCGGAACAACTTTGGCACGATCCCTGCTGTAATCTTGAATGGCAATCTGATCCGGCGTGAGGAGGTTATATTCAAGTCCATCAGTTGAAGTAGCATGTTTAAAAACATTATGAAACGCTTGAATTTACTCAGTATTTGGTTTTCTACCAAAATGTAGTTCGAGGGGCGATTTTTTAAGCACTGCGTGTTTGCTTTTACGTATATCTTAAACATTTTGTTGAATCGTTGATTTCAAGTTATTAAAATTAGCATCAAAATTTTCTGTACCCAATTTACGTTCAATCGTTTGTATCGAACGCTCAGCCAAACCACTGCCTCGAAGATCTCCAACCGCAGAGACAATATGAACAATGCCTCGACTAGAACAATAATGTTTCACTATATCATTCTTAAACCCAGACCCATGATCAGTCTTGATTGATAGCGGTATGCCATGGATACGTCTATAGGATTCAAGGAATTTAACGACTTTTTTCGCTCCCGTTGTTTTCGTGACAAGAACAGAAGGAAACTTAGAGAAGCGGTCAATAGCAACTAGAAGAAAACTTTTATTGCCTTTTTCATCCAAGATAGGACCAGTAAAATCTAACTGAACTCTTGATTAGGACTCAACAAGTAGGGAAGAGAGTGCGCCGCGTTGAATGCTTTAAGATTCTTACCAAACAACGTGCTCTACGTGCTCTGTCGATTTAGAAATGGCCACCAAATGTACTCTGAGGCCCACATCATCACCTCCTGGCCCGGATGAGAGCGATGCAGTCTGGCAAGAACAGCCTTCCTCAAGGACCTGGGATTGCGAGTTTGTTGTTCGCTATCAATCGTTGACCACCGCAGCTTTAGTCCAGATCTGGGCCATGTACGATACTAGTTTGTTAAATGAAGTAACATCCTTGTTTATAATGGCATGCTTCATGGGACCAAAAAACCTATCTTCCTCTGTTAACTCCGCCAGAAGATCCGCATCAAAGAGGCCCGGAAAGCCCACTATACCCTTTTTAGATTTAGAGGCTGTTTGTATATTCCCTGGTTTGGACAAACGGCACCTCCGCAGCGCTTCCAACAACTGAGCATGCCCTTCCTTTCGAGAGTTGATCCGTGCAGCGACAATCCGAGTTCTAGTGGCCCGCTCTTTTGTCCAGTTGTGCTGGCGAATCTGGTCAATTCAGGACAACCTGCCCATCTGGCGAGATTGTAGCGGGGGGCAAAGGCTTGGTCGAGAGAAAATGGGCGAATTGATGGGAAAGTTTTCCACAAAAATTAACGAGTCAGTCTGTTCGGCCGTCGAATTAAGTATAGTATTTGAGTGAAGAGAGACATAAGTATTAGTATTATTAAGATCATTCACTTCGGTAATTGGTGGCGGTGGTTGCGGTTGATTCATCATAGACAGATTTGACTTTAGATTTTTTGAACTTTGTAGAGATATCATGAAGTGGTGACTGTTTTGTAAAGTTTCAGGTGGGATACAATGATCTTGAGCGAGAGTTTCGGGATTTCATTTTTTAGCTAGCATACTGTTTTTTGATTGGTCAACTCGATCAGGGCATAACTCAACGCCCTCTATAGATGAGGAATTAGATTGGCGAATTTGCATAACGCGTTTTGATTGGTTACGCCGCTGAGTACTTTCATCAACGCCCCCTACCGGAGAATGACGATGAACTAGCGGAATGTAACAAACCCTCGCTACAAACGCGACGCCCTCTTGAGGATGAGAACGAGACCTAGTCCTCCGCTCTGATAAAACAGCGGAATTGATAAAACTTACGACTTTTGTAAAAACCTCAATAGACTAAAAGTTCATTGTATTGAGAAAATTGAGTAGGATAACGAGAAATGTAATCAACAATGCCTAACGTAACCTCAGGAACATGTACGACTTCAAAATCAAAGGGTAGCAAGCTATCGACCCACCTGGACAGACAAGACTGATATGACTTGTTATTGTAATTTTTATTTAAAGCAGAGTTTATAGCTTTATGGTCAGACAGTATTTGGAAACGATTTCCTAATAAGAATGTTCGAAAAAGCTCAGGTCATCAGGTTCAATCTCTTGCTCAAGGGAAGCTCTTAATCCATTATGACTCTGGATTTCCTAGAAGAGTCATAATGAAAGAGACTGGGATTTTTAGCAATCAGATTAATGATATTCTTAAAGAAATTTTTTGTTCCTTCCCCCACATGAAAGACTGTTCATTACAAGATTTTAGCGATTACCGAAAATGCACTGTGTGAGTGTGTAGGTCAGGGATAAACCGTTGTTAATGTTTCAGGGTACCCATAAACGAGCTTAACTGCTTTAATGTTTTCGGAGGAGTGAGTGATTGAATCGGTTCAGTTTTCGAAAGTTTAGAGAGTAACCTTCCTCGTTGATTTCGTAACCTAACCAAGTTGATTGATTAACCGAAAACTCACACTTCGAGTCTTTTCATCACTACCTCTACACGCGCTTTGTGATCTTCAACATCCCTTTTCGTGACCACCAGGATATCGTCCAAATAACAAATAACACCATCTAAGCCCTGTAAGGTACAATCCATTGCCTTCTGTAATTCGGTTGGCATATCGGTTAAGCCGTAAAATCCAGTTTTAAATCTGTACGTCCCAGTTGCTTCGCCACATAGGATGTTAAATTTGCAATAATTACTAGTAATCAACGATAAAGGCAACTGGCTAAAAGCATACTTCAAGTACATTGATGTGAACCAAACCTTAACAGTAACATCTTTGGTAATCATTTGAGCCACTGAGTCAATGAGTTCGTGTTTATTCGGTATCTGATACTTATTTTTTGTAGATTTGTGCATTCATCGGTTTGGCCTTAAGAGCCAGTTTCATTGAACCAACCTTCTTGGCAGTCAACACAATGGGTGCAATAAAAAGATCAGTCGTACACTTATCAGTTTCGTATTATGACCATTTTTCACTAGGGTCTTGATTTAGTCCGCGACTCTGCCCTGAATGTGTATCGGAACTTTACGACCTTTGACTTGCCGAGGAATAAGAGGGACTTTGAAGTTAGTATAAACTTTGTGATTCTTTGATCTACCAAGACGATTAAATACAAGAGCGTACCGTTTAGCAAAATACGATCTCCAGTGGTCCGATATTGGATTATGCGGCGTGTCTCCAAGAAGATGAATGTGTTCTGCCCGCAACTGGGTAGTCACCATCACCAACTTCTCATGGAATTCCAGACCCAGAAGATTGCGTGTCCGGTTTTTAGAAATGAGAAAAGTAGCATCTTCAATTTTCCAACCATTAGAAGAGATAGGAATAGTGATCGAGCCCAATAAGCGGTTGGGACGTTTATTATAATCCACATAAGTTGTTTCGATTGGGTGCCTTGCAAACTCCCGAAAAAGAATGAATGGACTTCGTTGTAGTAAAAGGTTGAAAATACGTTTGTTGAGGAACGAGACTGGGCTTCCTGTATCATGTGGAATAAAAAAACTAGGACTTGACGGAGTTGAATGCTGAGACTCCCGGGTTTGCCTCCAGCTGGTTTGAGCATTTCAATGATGTTGATTAGCCCTATATCTTCTAATTGGAAGACGCAATACTCCGATTCGCTATCATAGTCAACATCTAGGAAGTTACAATCTACTGAGTGGCTGGGCAATTCCTGTTCTTCCTGAACCAAGTTCACCCTCCGCTTTGACGAGTTGCAACACTTTGCGAAATGGCCACGCTTTTTACAGAGGTTACACTTAACTTCCCGAGCTGGGCAAGACTTTCTGTGATCTAGACTGAAAAGATTACCGCAGAAGTAACAAAGTTTATTGCCTTGGTTGCCTTGGTTATTTTGACGATTCGCTTGGTTCTGAGGACCATTGCGTTTTCTTCTAGACAACTGAATAGAAAAGGCTTGTTCTTGTTTAACTCTGCTGGTATTCGAATCTTGATTATGAGGAAGTAGCTTCTGAAATTGAGCTGACGTGCTTGCTCCCTTCTCCCATTCCAACACAAGTTTAAAAGTATTGCCTAAATCCGTCTTGGCTTTAATGAGCTGTTGTTGGAAGTCTACATCACAAATTCTCCCAATGAAGAGGTCTTTGAAAATCTCCTTCTCTTAGGCATTTGGCCAATTACATAATGCAACCTGAGCACTTAGCCGAGCATAGAAAGATGAAAAATGTCATTATCTAGCCTAAATAATGTGTTATACAGCTTTATCCGTTCGACTGTGCAATCACGTTTCACTTTAAACAACGTTTCACGGTTAGTGTGAAATTCCCTGAATGAGGTAACGCTGATATCTATATAAGGAAATGAGTCCGCAAACCGCCTCTTGCCTTCGTTACCCAGCAAGAAAAACAACCGTGATTTTAATCGAGCCTCCGTCTCATGATAGAACCAGTTATAAATTATCCGTAGACCTTTCCTCCTACGCTCAAGGTTCCACTCATTCGCTCTTCGGACAGCTGCTTGATCCCTGAGGACTCGAGCATTGGCCTCCTCTGCATCTTTTCCAGTGCCAACAGTTTCTGGTTTCGGAGGAGGTTCATCAATAATCTCCGCGGGCTCGGCAAGAAGGTCCTGTGGGTTAACGTTATCTTTGAGTCCAACTGCTAAGAAAAAGTGATCAATCAACGACTTCCACAGAAACGGTAGGTTAATAGATGGTTTCGCCCAGAAGGGAGGTATACCTAACAGGTCAGTTCTGTCTTCATTCACAGCAGCTGCTGGCTGTGCCATGACATTTGCCGAGGAATACTAACTCAAAACTTGGTTGTAAAGTGAAATGTAAATTAGTTATTAGTTAGATAGTTGTTTTCAAGGAATAGTGTAATCAGATACTCGGTCTCAGTTTAACAAGAATAATGAAATGTCTTTCGACTGAGATTTTACATTAAGGAAAAATGACAACATCTAATATCGATGTAGATAATCTAGAGAGTGACCACGTTCAACGTGGCACTCAACATATGCCTCCGCTGACCTTGACCAAAGGCTAATAACATCACGAACTGCAAAGATACTGCAAAAAGAGCACGTTAGGAACGAGGTACCGAAGGTCACCTCATGACAACCTCAGTGATCTTGGAATTCACATCTCACAAGTATCATTTAAAAAAAACTGCAATCGTTTCACAAGATTTTCGCAAGATTTGTATTCCCTTCTCAAAAAAATAAGCAAGATATGTATCTCGCAACAAAGTTTTATCAGCCACAGCCGACTCTTTGCCCACAAAAAATTTCTGCATTTTTTGAGCTGTTGCCAATCCAAAAAAATTGAGTCTAAACCAATGAACCTGCATCAATTTTAGAAATTAAATAGGGTGTATCAGAGTACTTGAATTTATTGATTGCATTGAGTTACCTAACAAAACCGCTTAGGCAATCCGGGGACATTAGAAGAAGACCTTGATCAGTCAGGTTAACCTTTGATTTCAATTTTCAATCAGAGATTGCCTTGGGCTATATTGAAGGAAAACTCGAAAATCCATCCCAGGACAGATAAAAAAAAGAACTTGGTACGTGCACTAACAACAAGACAATAGCTGTCCTTTATATTGTTTATTGGACAAATCCATTTGAGCGAAATCTTTTCCTGTAAGAACTAGGTTTCAACTCCATTTTACATAAAACATCACTGCTACTTTTATTGAATTTTGCGCAATTATCAACCTACGGTGATTTTGTTTTAATTAGAATTTAACATTCACATGAAAAATTTGAAAATTGTTCTTGATTTGAACAGGAAAAAGCGATGCCAGCTTATTGGATGTACTGCTGTAAGTTACTGTGTGTAAGTTACTAAGTTACTTAGAAAATCAGAAATGAAAAGGCAGCAAAAAATGTTTGCCGGTCTTCTGTATACTTATATTAAAAGCTGAACATAGATTGAAAGGGTTCATTTTTTGAGCCAAGTAGAAGACTAGGCTATACACGGGTAGTACATAAAAGTTTAAGCTGAGAGATAGTCAACCCTCTAAAAGCAATATTTCGGTATTTTGCCAGGTAATTTGGACAAGAAACGCATCAACAAAGGAAGTCCGTGGCACAACAGAGATCGCAATTAAACAAAGAAATAAAGGCAGCATGGATAGCAATGGAGGGCAAAATAACGCGACTCAAACAAGTTATCTGACCCAACACGACCTGTACCAGCAAGGAGCAGAGACACATTGACTCATGCGAGACCGCGCGATTTCGAGGACCTCGGAGTGTCTGGCAATTAATCTTAAAGATAAAGGCAGCAACGAAGAGTAAGCAAGAAGGGGAGGCCTCGGAGCGGCGCCTCCAAACTAGAACTGTACGAATCCCACGCGGCCTTATTCAGGGATAAACTGGCCCTAATTGAACCAGATTTCTCTACAATGTCATATAACACCAATATATACGGTTCAATGTTTGAAACGCTTGCCAGGTTCTCTTAAAATCCATTGAAAAAGCGAACTCTCAAAAAATTAACGCGATAAAAGGACAAGGTAGACAACTGCATGGACACTGGATGGAAGTGCTGACGCTTCACTTCGAAGAGGAGAATCTATCAAAGAAGCTAGAATACAAGGAAATTACTAGTAACCTCGAATTTACACCTGAATTGTGTTATGTCAAAATGGGCAAATCAGGGAGACAAAGTACGGATAATTTTCGAGCCTTCAATGAATCGTTTTGGCTCGGGAAACAGTGACAAAGAGCAGCAATCCTGATGAGATGATTTTAGAGAGGATTGGCACAAACAAAAAATTATCTTGCGCATGTTGTGGCTCTTTGGACTACCACGTACCAGCTTGTCCTAAGGACAAACAAAGCATCGACAACTAAGACGCGATATAAGCGGATCATGAAGAAAACGACAGGGAACTTATTATGAAATTTTACCAGTGTTGCTTCTTCTGTAACCTTGAAAGACAGTTAAAATCAAAGCACCCGGACATGAAGTGAAGTTTAGCCAGGCAAGTTTGATGAATGAAGCTGGGGCCAGAAAGAGGGAAGGAACTTAAAATGAACTTCGCAACGAAAAAGAAGTCGGTTGCCGAGGAAAATCACATTAGGTTCGGACATGGTGACTTCAGCCACACTTTAAATAAATCTGGCGACTAGGACTGCGTTACAAAATGTAGTGAGAACATGCCAAAAAGAGGAAATGCATTGGATTAGAAAGATCACAAAAAAAAGAAAACTAAATTAAAAAGAGGAAAACGATGCTTCCAAAAGTAGTAGTTTGAAGTTGGAACTGATGTCAGTTAATTGCATGGACGTATACATATGTAGAATATAAATATTTTAATATATATCAATAGGTCAAGGAATTGAAGGTCAGCGTCATTCCTCCTATGAACATGTGGAAGGACATGGGCTTCGACAGATTGGACTTCGTGCCCAACAACATCCCACTGGCTGCCGCAAACCACGGGGCAATCTATGTAACTCGCACAACGCTGATTATCTCGGGGCAGTTGCGAGGAAGACATCTCTAGTTGAGCTTCCCAGTCGTCGATAATCTTCACAACTCTGATCATTCTAAAGCAGAGTTATTCTAAAGCAGGACTTTTTTCTAAAAAAAAATTTGAACAAGACAATTTTTGTGAACAAAAGCGTGAATCCGATAGAGGATCTCAAAAGGGAGCATAAAAAGACACCAGTTTAAAAAATCTATAAACCAGGCCAGTTTTCCAATAACCTTAGAACACAGGAAAATGTTAGAACCAAATCATGAGGTAATAGCTAATTTTAGGATAATGAACCTAAATGAGCTTACTAAAAGTTTTTGTTTCAAAAAACAACCTGTTTAGTCGCCAATCGAAAAATTCAAGGTTCAGCGACTTTAGGATGAATAAGGAAGAAGTGGACTATGTGAGAATGTTTTGTTGAACAATAAGGACACGACTGACATTCACAAAACAGCACCCGAGTTGAGATTTTTCACCTAATTTGAAGCAAGATTTGAGCGATTTGAGCGGTTTTTTTAGACAATTACGCTCAAAATCTTGCTTCAAGATGAGCAGTTTGGGCGGTTTGTCTAAAAAAATCGCCCAATAACCGCGCAAGATTTGAATGGTTTTGATTGGTTTATCTAGAAAAAACCGCTCAAAAACCGCGCAAGATTTGAGCGGTTTTTGAACGTTTTTTTTTAGATAAACCGCTCAAAACCGTTCAAATTTTGCGCGGTTTTTGAGCGTTTTTTTAGACAAACCGTTCAAAAACTGCTCAAACCGCTTATTTAGAAGCAAGATTTTGAGCGTAATTGTCTAAAAAAAACCGTTCAAACCGCTCAAATTTTTAGCGGTTTTTTGAGCGTTTTTTTAATATAAAAAATCGCTCATAGATATATACAAAGACACGTACATACATCTATACACACATGAATACACACATACATACATACATACATACATACATACATACATACATACATACATACATACATACATACATACATACATACATACATACATACATACATACATACATACATACATACACATACTTACACATTTTCCAGTGGTTATTTTGCTCGAGCATTTGAAAAAAAATCGCTCACATTGCTTTTGGTCAAGACATCGAAAAAAATTTTGCTTGAGTTGAGAACGGTTAAGCACTTTTTTTAAATTGTAGATAGCCGGGTTGACCACAAATGCTTATCCTACAATTTCCTACAGTTACATAGACTCAGAAAATTGTAAAATTAAGCTCTAGAATGAGCATTTTTTCATATATGGAAATTGTTGGTTAAACATTTTTTTTTCATTTATGGAAATTGTAATATAGGCATTTTTTGAAAAATCAAATGAGGCTCAATTAGCGTTTAAAGGTACCCATAAGACGTGCAATCTCTTAACAGAGAAGAGAACCAACAGAAAAATCAGAGGGTTTTAGAGGTCTGAAGGCGAATCTCCTCAACTCTTGAGAGAGCAACAATTTCCGAAGCCTACTCCCCGTTGAACCAAAACCATAAGAGAGGAGTTGTCTCAAACGCCAAAGAAGCTGTTTTCCCGATGCAAACATTCTCCGAGCTTACATACTCCAGTTTTTATCCACAATTTCAAGCAAGTTCTGTCATCAGCATGAATTCATTTCCTATAAAAAACGAAATATTACACGTGCAAAAAAAAACAGAAAACATTCAACACATACGTAATTAAAGTTCATTGATATGATTTCTGATCAAAATTTGTTTATAAACAAGTCCTAACAAGTTTCTGAAAATCTTGCTTTTCATGAAAAAATGGTGATCATACATTTTTCATATATGGAAATTTTAGGATAACTAATTTTTTCCAAAAAAAACGTAGTTATTTTTCATTGCCAGACCGTTTTATTTGGTTCAAATAGCCAAAGAAACTATATTGAATCTTTTTTAATGGTTTTTGAAATTGTATGAAAATTGTATGATTAGCATATTTCCATACATTTGATGTAAGATCATTGCAAAGGGAAATTGCAAGATAAGCATATTCGGTGGGGGGAAATTAAGATAAGCATTTTCGGTTTATGGAGGTCAACCCGGGTAGTATTTTAATGCATCTTAGCGTCACATCACTTTTCCAGGCCTTTTTGTTGGTTTTAATCCGTTTTTTTATAAGACCGCTCAAAAACCGCTTAAAAACCGCTCAAATCTTGCTGGAAAACCGCTCAAACCGCCCATATCTTGAGCGGTTTTTGAGCGGGATCTCGACCCGGGCACGGAAGGAAGTTGAAAGCTTGGTTATGCGTTTTTGCTGAACACTGTGCAAAACGAGATGAGATTGTAAGCGTAAGGATTAGGCACGTTTTGAGCACTTATTTAACTGTCCGCTGTCTATGATGTGCTTATATGTGTTTTGTGAATCGGCCATGTTTTGTTTTATGAAATGTTCTGCGGAGTAGCAAATACTTGGCAGCGTGTGAACCTGCGGGAGCCCTTAGTTGCTATAAGTTAAAATGTGTGTGTTGTGTGAATCGGCGGGCTATCATGAGAAAATGTGTAGAGTGATTTTTATCTGTAGCAGGGGACGTGTCTTATCTTAATATAAGACGGAACTGAGGGAAAAAAAATGAATGACCTTGAAAAGAGTTTTTCAAAATAGTTTTTCTTTCATTCAAACAAACGTAAATATCCCTAAGCAAACCCGCACCGAAGTTTCATGGGTAATAATGGATTATACTGGATTTTCGTTAACTGAAATGTTGTCTATAAAATCGATTATCATGTCAAATTTAGACCACGTAATCGAGTCTTAATCGACTATAATCGTTTATATTGGAAAAAATTAAATCCATTATAATCCATTATAATCGATTATAATCCAATTTTTTTTTCAATATAATGGAAGATTTTTTGCACATAAAATCCATGAAAACTGTTTAAATTTTGTAAATAATGACTCTAATTTTTGTAACTTTCTGCAAAACTCGAACGAACACGGGCCAAAATGTAGTAATTTCCCGAAAAGTGCCCAAAAACAGCATTTTTGACCAGCTCGTCACGTCAACCACCCCCCGCCCCAACGTACCCCCCCCCCCCCCAACGTAACCCCCTAACGTACACGCCCCCCCCCCCCCGCACCTCCCCAACGTAACCCTCAAACTTACGACTAACCCCCCTCACGTACCGCCATCCCCCAACGTAACCCCCACCCCCAACGTACCCCCCCCCCCCAAACGTACCTCCCCCCAACGATCACATTAAGCTCCCGGCAAAAATTGAAAGTCCAGGCAGAAGGAAAGAAATTTTCAACCTAAACAAGACCAGAACTGAAAAAGCCAGAGGAGAGTATACATTCAGGACGTGCCGTCTATTAAACTGGCTAAATCAGAAAATTGAATTTCGAGAAATGCGAGGCTTAAAGCGAAGATTGATACAGATGATGTGGAAGTCTTTCGACGATCAATTCTTAGAACAAAACAAGTGCAAATGGGTCCTCTTCTGTGACTGCAAAATGTGCCGAAATAACTGGACAAAATTTTGAGAACTTTGGGGATATCATCCCATCAGTATTCTGCTGAAAATTCACAGCAACAACAACAACAACAACGACGTACCTCCCCCAAACGTACCCCCCCACCCACGACGCACCCCCCTCACGTACCCCCATTCCTCCAACGTACCCCTCCCCCAACGTACCCCCCTCACGTACCCCCATCCACCCAACGTCCCCCCAACGTTAGGGGACATCTAACTGTAGTACGGGTAAGCGTGGGGAGGGGGTTGGTGTGGGATCTATAGATAACTTTTTGTAATTTTTCATAACTTGATTGAAAATAGGAAAAAATGAAATTAAACGAGAGAACAAAATAACTAACCTAAGTTTAACAAAATTATGAAAAATTGAAAACAATACACAAAACGATTTGAATAAATAGATTATAATCCAATTTGTTAGGATTTTGTTGCTTAAAATATTATCATTATAATCCATTTTCAATGGATTATAATCTATTATTTTTGTTTGTTTATAGAGACTGACAATGAAAAGCTAATATAATCGATTATTATCCATGAAACTTCAGTGCCGGAAATGATCGAAGCGTAATTATGGTCTACAAGAAAGTGTTTGAAACAAATTGCATAAAACTGCCATTTATAGTTGAGTTTTAGATTTAGACTAAATATAAATCTTGAAGTTTCAAATGAGCCACATTTGGACAGAATTAATTTGCAATATCAGAGACAGTTATAAATTTATAAAGTGTCTTTTAGGACAGGAACAATTTACAACAAACAAAAAAGTACACATTTTTTCAACCAGAAAAACAACTAGAAATTGAGTGTTATTTGAGGAGCTTCTATTATAAAATTTTTCAATCGAGTAGAAAAATACGGATGAATAGAGTGTTTAATAAGCTAACAAAAAGAAAGCCTGTCTTGAAAAACTGTTCAATTGTAACGTAATCAAAATGGCGTCCAGTGGGTTCAACCCATTGCTTCTGCAGACTGGAAAGAAAAGCGTACACTTTTTGTCAAGCTGAATTAGACTTTGAAACAGTTTTATAAAGTGTTGCATTCTTTCAAACTTTTGATTCGTTGGAATAGTCGACGATATTGCAGTGTCTTGAAGACAAAGATTACAGCAATTGCCACAAAACTGTGGAACCAATTCGACTTCAAAAGTTGCTTCATCTCAGTTGGTTTTTTGGTGTTCTTGTGAACCTAGTATCTTTCGCACTGCCGTGTTATAAGTGAGCTTTTCATGTGGCTCAGACATGAAATCGCACCAAGATGCTACCGAGTCCACGGTGGTAAAAACACGACGAATGACACTGCCAGGCATTCAATTGGCCTGTGCGAACGTGAATAACCGTCTGCTCAAGGTTTTGAGTAAACGCTCATTCACTTCGTTTGTCATGGATCTCATCGCCGTGGTGATGGCCTTGTTTCGTCTATTCATGTGGGAAATCTTTTTTATAGTCCACAGTGCATTGAAAACCGTACTCTCCCTCATATCATCATGTAGTTTCGTATAAATTCTAGCCTCACTCAAAAGCAGATACTTGGGATTAGCAGAATCCGGTCAAAGGTGTTGTAGAACTTGTGGTGCTTGTGGCCCTGTGAATATTGCAGATTTCCACTTGGAAGTTTTACCACTCTTCCATGTTTCTCGAGCCGTCTACATTATTGAATTCGAGTGAAAAAACGAGATGAAATTTCTTGGATGCATATTCTGCGCATCCTGTTCTCAGTTAGAATTGTCTTTGTGGCTATTCAAAAAAAATCTTCCAAAAACATCTCCACCATCCATAATATACCTTTATCAGTATCAAAAATCTCGTTAGGAAATGGCATCAAAACTTGATTTCCCTTTAGTTACAGAATTGAGCTTAGCTTTCTAATTCTCGTGGGAAAAAAGTGTAAGTGATCATCGTTTACAAAAAGAAGACACAAAAGGCCAGTTAGCTTTCGTTCCATTAGATCTCGAACATCCAAGATGAATTCTGAAGGCATTTTGAGTAGTCAAAGAGCATTTTCGAACACAGAGTTTTTGGTTTCTGGTGTTGAAGAAAATCCAGAATTAGCGTGAAAATCGGGAAAGTGCATGGGAGATTTGTTCTCATTGATGATCTGGGTGATTATGTCTTTTTGAGAATTTGTCGCCTATGAAGAATTTTTTTCTCGTTCAGAACTCGTCGCCTCTTGAGAACTTGTCGCATGTGGACAACTCATAGCATGTTCAGAACTCCGTGCCTGTTCAGGCCTCGTTGACTGTTAAAAATTCGATTCCTGTTATTTAGAACTCCCCGCCTGTTGTGCAGATCTTGTCTGGGCACTCTAAATGAAAACGCATATTTGCAAAATTACAATCGCAAAAAATACTTGCCCATCGCAAAAATTTAAACATTAAAACCCTTAATTGAACCTTGAATAAATAATTTGAGACTGAATTCCCTAAAAAAATCGGCCAAGATTGAGAATAACGACTTCCCTGGGTGTCGTCTCGTGGTTGTACGCCGGGATAAAAATTGCAACGTTTTAGCCAGGGGCGGATCTAGGATTTTCTCGAGGGGGGGGGGGCGGATTTTCAAAAAATTTTCCAAAATTTTGACGACCTTTTTTTTTTTTTTTAGGTCGACCAAATTGATTTTTCGAGCTCTCCCAAAGCACTGTTTTGCCCCTATTTTGGCAAAGTTTTCTGCGCCGCAGGCAAATTTTTGAAAAAACAGTCAAAAAAGCCGTTTTTGGGCACTTTTTGAAAAATTTTGACAAAAAATAGCGTTTTTTTTGGCGCGCGCTCCCCCTCAAAGTTAGTATATATTGGCGCCGAAGGCGCCTTTAGAAAAATTTTAGGGTCGGTCGGCCAAAAATGGATTTCTGAAAAAGTATCAAAGGGGGGACCCTTTGGGTCGGCAGGGGGTCGAATCCCTGAGGGGGGGGGGGGGCGAAATTGGTTCAAATAAATGGAATATTACAAAATTTTGTCAATATTGTTTATTGCAAAGTAGTAAGGGTCAATTACAAATAATGATCATCTTTAGTGAAGGCCCCTTGCTATGGTACCTTGTGAAGAAATGATCTGCCTCCCCCAAATACATACAATTCTAAAGTGTTTTTCTTGATTGATTTTATACACCTCAGAACTGTATTTGCTAAATTATTGCATGTTTTTAGAAGATAAAGCGCAACAGAATAATTCAAATTAATCGGCTAAAAAAGCATCAAAATATATGCTCGTAGCGTAAGAATAAAAAAGCAAAGGGAATTTTGTGGTGTCTCTTTCTGGTTGACAGGATTGATGAAACCATGTTACAGCCGTATCAGGTGTAAATAGGCATTTTTTAAATCAAAAGGTTTCATTTTCAAAAGATTATAAAATAGGAGCTTTAATGTTGTTTAAAACTGTGAAAATGAACTGAGAGTATTCTGGAACGCAAGAAATTGAAAATGAACAATTCAAAGCAAAAAATTCAATCGTACGACTTAACTTTAATACATGCACTTTGAGCTTAAAATAATAGCCGAACGAATCGAAAACCAGTCTTTTACCATGCGGGTTGATAATCATATCATTTAAATTGGAAAATCTAAACAGGTTTTTCTCAAAAGGAATTGATGTCAGACAAAAAATGGCGTGAACAAAGAGGACTGGCTTATTAGAATGCTGCTAAAAACAGAACAAAATATTGGAAATTTTAAACGTGCATTTTTCTTATTGATTAACCAGCAAGTTAAGTGAACAACTGGGAATGTTCTTCCAGCATGCGGCAATAAACTTGTTTCCGGTAAAATTTGCGGCAATAAACTTGTGCAAAAAAAGCAACCGGTCATTAATTACAACGCAGAATCAAAAAATTTTTCGAGCAAGGACTCGTAATTTTTGGCTGAGCTAAAAAAAGCCAGCAACATGCCATTTGATGCTAAGAACATTAGACAACGCTTTCGGCGGAGGATTTGAATGGATTTGTTTGTATCAAAAACTAATCCTTTATATAATATTTTTGTTCCTTCAATAATTTTTGACTGCAAAAAAACGCTACCGAGTCCAGGGTGGTAAACACACGATGAACCACACTACCAGGCATTCAATTGGCCCGTGTGAACGAGAATAACAGACTGCTCAAGGGTTTTGAGAAAACGTTCATTCACTTCGTTGTGATACTCGACCAGTATGGCACGAAAATGCATGCAATATCGAAATCCGGAAGGGTCTCGGGAAGAAACTGAGACTGCATTTTAACAATTTTTAGCTTCCGGATATGTCTTGAATTGAATTAAGTAACACCAAAATTCTTTTTTAAGATAAGGAGAAGCTGGGAGTTGAGGGAAGGGGTTGATCCATCTCCGATGAATATGACGATTTTTATCTACTGAACAAAAACAATAGTAAGATGATTAAAAGTAGTAGCCCTGTTTTTAGGAGTGACCTCGTGGTCTGGGGTTACTGGGACCCAGCCACGAGCTCACTATTTTTCATGTAACTAAGTTAATCTGCCTGTTCTGGCCGATAGCCCAAAAACAGTAAAGACTATGTCAAACCGATGTTAAAGGACCACACATAGAACTTGCTCTGATAGAGACTGTTAAAATCATATGAAGCTGTAATTAGAGGCTAGCCAGTCGTTTCATAACCTAGCTCAATTTTCCGTCAATGTGTACTTCCGGGCGAATGTTACACATTTGTCATGGATCTCATCGCCGTGGTGATGGCCTTGTTTCGTCTATTCATGTGACAAATCTTCTCTATAGTCCAGAGTGCATTGAAAACCTTTCTGCCCCTCATATCATCATGTATTTTTTTTTATAAATTCTAGCCCCACTCAAAAGCAGATACTTGGTATTGGCAGAATTCGGTCAAAGCTGAAAAAGAACTGGTGGTATTTGTGGCCCAGTGAATAGTGCAGAATTCCACTTGGAAGTTTCACCACTCTTCCACCTTTCTCTAACCGTCTACTTTAATGAATTCGTGTGAAAAAACGAGATAAAATTTCTTGGATGCATGTTCTATGTTGGATGCATCCTGTTTTGAGTTAGAATTGTCTTTGTGGCTATTCAAAAAAGTTCTTCCCAAAACAATTCCGCCACCCTTAAAAAAACCTTTATCAGTTTAAAAATTCTCTCTACGAAATGGCATCAAATTTTGTTTTCCCTTTAGTCACAGAATTGATATTAGTTTTATAACTCTCATGGGAAAGAAGTGTAAGTGATCATCGCTACTGAGACTAAATTTCTCTTACAAGTAAATAGAATCATTTTTTTTTGCAAATCGCTAATTCATCTTACATGCTTTGCTTACAGGGTCTTATTTGCCACTTTAAATTGTTCTATAAATTTTAAGGAGTTTCCTAATTGAAGTTTTAAAAATTAAATCCTCAAGAAGACCCAAAAAGACAATTAGCTTTCGTTCCATTAGATCTCGAACAACCAAGATGAACTATGAAGGCATTTTCAGTACTCGGAGAGCACTTTCGAACGTAGAGGTTTGTATTTCTGGCATTAAAGAAAATCCAGAAATTGAGTGATAATCGGGAAGGTGCATGGGACATTTGTTCTCATAGATGACCTGGGTGATGGTGTCGATTTGAGAACTCGCCTCTGAAGAATATTTTGCTTGTTGAGAACTCGTCGCCTGTTGAGAACTCGTCGCCTATTGAGAACTCGTCACCTGTTGAGATGTCGCCGCCTGTTTGCTTTTATACACCTCAGAACTGTATTTGTCAAAAACAGTAGGCAACAAATTTATTGCATATTTTCAGAGGATAAAGCGCAACAAAATATTTGAATGTACTCGGCAAAAAAGCATTAAAAATGTTCATATTTAAAAAATAAAAAATAACGAAAGGTTTTATTTGCATGTCAACAATAAACAAACATGATTTAAAAAACACAATTTCCGGTTGAACAGTTTGATGAAATCATGTTACAGCCAGAGCAGGTGTGAATAGGCATTTTTTTACACCAAAGAGTTTCATTTTCAAAAGATTATAATTAGGAGCTTTAATTATGTTAAAAACTGTGAAACTGAACTGAGAGTATTCTGGAACGCAAGAAATTGAAAATGAACAATTCAAAGCAAAAAATTCAATCGTACGACTTAACTTTAATACATGCACTTTGAGCTTAAAATAATAGCCGAACGAATCGAAAACCAGTCTATTACCATGCGGGTTGATAATCATATCATTTAAATTGGAAAATCTAAACAGGTTTTTCTCAAAAGGAATTGATGTCAGACAAAAAATGGCGCGAACAAAGAGGACTGGCTTATTAGAATGCTGCTAAAATCCCCTCTTAACTCAATCCCCTCTTGACCTTACCCTAATTTTTCTTAAAAAAACTAAGTTCATTCGCGAAAAAAAAATATTTTCATAGTAGCAAGTAGATTAAATAAAATTTTTAATATTTATCTGTTTTCAAGTGCCTATTATTTTTTGAAATTTTTTTCAAAGCCAGGTGATTCATTGCATTTTTCCAAGGCTAGATCAGCTCCAGGTTTTCTCTTTGTACGATTGTCGCCGTTCGTTGGCTCCGTTGTTGTTGTACGTCCTTCTTCATTTTGATCATTTTTTCTTGCTTGAATAGATATAGGCAAATTGTTTTTATACTCGTACCCAATCAACCCGGATGTTAAAAATGTTGGATATGCCACGGACAGCACACCACGAGGCATTTGTTGAGAATTGTGCAAAAACTCTTGTAGATGAATAAAATACTTCATAAACTTACCGGAAGTTATAACGATTTCTGTGAATACTATTCATATCATAGATATTTGTATTGGTTTCAAACAATTAGGTTGCTTTTTATTCATAATTGGCGGTTTTAAACTGACTACAAAATATATTGCTTTCAAAAATGGTTGCTTTTTCTTCCGCAAACTTTCTTCTCAAGGACGACGAAATTTTTTTTTATCTAAGGACTCCCTCCTTCTCATTGCCCATGGACATGATGATATAAAGTGTTTGCTTGAAGACAAAATGCAAATGACACTTTTGCTAAATAACAAAAGCAATTTGCAAATGCAACCATTTTGAAATTGATATTGCTGATAACATGTTTGATAATTGTCTGCTTTGGGTAAAATTTTTTTAACCCCAGACTAATCCCAGATTATCCCCAGACAAAGCCCAGACAGCATCTCGAAATTTTACAACCATCTGAAATTTTCATTATCAAACTAAACTGCAATAAAAGTCTTCACACTCCTGCACATGGGTTCCTACTTTTCAAGTCTCACCTTTGAGTTTCTTTTCCTACAATTCACAAACAATTTTAACCTGATCAGTTTTAATCCTACGCCTTCAATAAAATCGTTACAATAAGAAAAACTAGAAAAAAGAGACCAAAAATATGTTTCCATTTTTAAATTATATTTTTGGTTAAAACGACTGATTTGAAATCATAGGATTAAAATTGATCAAGTTAAAATTCAATCCTAGTCAGTCACAAAAACCAGTTTGGATTCAACTTCTCAACATTTCGAATTGAGTCTATTATGCACAATTTTCTCGCGGCAACTGAAATTCGAAATCAAAACACAACAAGACTGCTCGTATCAGGGCGAAGCCCTGAATGTTCCGACTGCCTTTTAATGTTTAATAAAATGTAACAAAAATGAAAAAAAAAATTCTAAAATTTGAAATTTTTTTATGAAAATCATCCCCCCACACGCCATATAAAATACAAAAGGATAGATTTCGTTCCTTGTAACAAATCAATAATGGCAAATAAGCTTCCTCCAACTAATTTGGAACGATTTCTAAGACGGATTAAATCTCCGATTACGCTTTGATAGCGCGAATTATATCGCGCGTTAATTGTCCCAAATTGGTCAAAATGGCCAAAATGGCAATCTTTAAACCCTCATAACTTCACGAAAAAAGATCACAGGTGAAATATTTTTTCAAATATAAGCTCAGGACAACAATAGCTTTCGAATGATATTTAAAAAAATCCGTCAAAAAAGGCTAGTTAAAAAGTCGAAATTTGTCTGAAGAAAAAAAAACCCACCCCGAGCACAAATATTCCGTTACTTTCGTTTCGAAAGTCGGAACAACAAGACTGCTCGTATCAGGGCGAAGCCCTGAATGTTCCCACTGCCTTTAAAGGTTTATGGAGCAGTAATAACTTTAAAAAATTAAATGAAATAAAATAAAAATGAAAGTTATTTTTCTAAAGTTTGAAAATTTTTTCAATGAAAATCATCATCCCACACGCCATATAAATTACAAAAGGATAGATTTCAATCCTTTTTACAAATCAATTATGGCAAATAAGCTTCGTTCAACTAAATTGGAACGATTTCTAAGACGGATTAAATCACTGCTTACGCGTTAATAGCTCGATTTATATCGCGCGTTAATTGTCCCAAATTGGTCAAAATGGCAATCTTTAAACCCCCATAACTTTACGAAAAATTATCACAGGTGAAATATCTTATCAAAATTAAGCTCAGGACAACAATAGCTGTCGAATGATATAAAAAAATTCCGTCAAAAATGGCTAGTTAAAAAGTCGATTTTTGTCTGAAGAAAAAAAAACCCACCCCGAGCACAAATATTCCTTACTTTCGTATCGAAAGTCGGAACAACAAGACTGCTCGTATCAGGGCAAAGCCCTGAATGTTCTGACTGACTTTTAAGGTTTATGGAGCAGCAGTAATAACATAAGAAATTAAATGAAATAAAAAAAATGAAAAATTTTTTTTCTAAAATTTGAATTTTTTTTTGAAAATCATCCCCCACACGCCATATAAAGTACAAAAAGATAGATTTTGTTCCTTGTAACAAATCAATTATGGCGCATAAGCTTCGTTCAACCAAGTTGGAACGATTTATAAGACGGATTAAATCTCCGCTTACGCGTTAATAGCGCGAATTATATCGCGCGTTAATTGTCCCAAATTGGTCAAAATGGTCAAATTGGCAATCTTTAAACCCTCATAACTTTACGCAAAATGATCACAGGTAAAATATCTTTTCAAAATTAAGCTCGGGACAACAATAGCTGTTGAATGATATAAAAAAAACTCCGCCAAAAATGGCTAGTTAAAAAGTCGAAGTTTGTCTGAAGAAAAAAAGACCCACCCGAGCACAAATATTCCGTTACTTTCGTATCGAAAGTCGGAACAACAACCGAATTTAAAACTGCGGGACATACAGTAAATTGTTTTGATTTCAAATGCTGCTCGGAATTGTCTCATTCAATTATATAAACAAAATTAGATTTGTTTCATTCCCAATAGAGACCCGGAAGATTAGGGCATTTTATTAAGAAATCAACAACCAGACTGGGTTAGCTTCCCAGCGATGTAGCCTTTTGGTCCAGAACTTATCAAACGAACTCAGTTTTTTTCAGCTACTTATTGTTCCGACTTTCGATACGAAAGTAACGGAATATTTGTGCTCGGGGTGGGTTTTTTTTTCTTCAGACAAATTTCGATTTTTTAACTAGCCATTTTTGAGGGAATTTTTTATATCATTCGAAAGGTATTGTTGTCCTGAGCTTAAATTTGAAAAGATATTTCACCTGTGATAATTTTTCGTAAAGTTATGGGGGTTTAAAGATTGCCATTTTGGCCAATTTGGGACAATTAACGCGCGATATATTTCGCTCTATTAACGAGTAAGTGGAGAGTTAATCTGTCTTAGAAATTGTTCCAAATTGGTTAAAAGAAGCTTTTTCGCCATAATTGGTTTGTTACAAGGAGCAAAAACTATCCTTTTGTACTTTGTATGGCGTGTGGGGGGATGATTTTCATAAAAAATTTCAAATTTTAGAAAAAAAAAATTTTCTATTTATTTTTTCTTACATTTAATTTTTAAATGTTATTACTGCTCCATAAACCTCAAAAGGCAGTCGGAACATTCAGGGCTTCGCCCTGATACGAGCAGTCTTGTTTACTTTAATCTTGATCAGTTTACAGACTGGAATCTTTTCCAGAGTTAACAAGGTCATTCTGAGTTTTCGAATTAAATTACCATAGATTGCTTTGTTTGATTATGTTGAGATAAGGTGATTCTTAGGTTGATCCACGTGAAATGGTTCAAACAAACACGGTCTAATGAAAAGCGATACCAACAAGTATCCATTCTGTGCTTAACTGCAATCGTCAGCTCTAAGTTTTTAGAATAGACTGTTCTGTCTGATTATGAGGTTGCTGTATTTGATTATCATGAGACGAAGTTAGTTTTATGTTGATCCATTTGAAATTGCTCAAGCGAACACGGTCCACTAAAAGCGACAATAACAAGTTCTCATCCCAGTTTTTAACGGATTTCGCGTAATTTAGGAAATTAGCGACCTGGGCATGGGGACGTTGTTTTTGTTCCGACTTTCGATACGAAAGTAACGGAAAATTTGTGCTCGGGGTGGGTTTTTATTTCTTCAGGCAAATTTTGACTTTTCAACCAGCCATTTTTAACGGAATTTTTTTAGATCATTCGAAAGCTATTGATGTCCTGAGCTCAAATTTGAAAAGATATTTCACCTGTGATCATTTTTCGTAAAGTTATGGGGGTTTAAAGATTGCCATTTCGGCCAATTTGGGACAATTAACGCGCAATATATTTCGCGCTATTAACTTGTAAGCGGAGAGTTAACCCGTCTTAAAATCGTTCCAAATTGGTTGAAAGAAGCTTATTTGCCATAATTGATTTGTTACAAGGAGCAAAATCTATCTTGTACGGTGGCCAGTCAATAAGCAGAACGTTCTAAGAGCAGAATGGGTCCAAGAGCAGAAAAACAGAAAAATATCAAGTTTTATAAGCTTATGGGTAAATTAAGTATAAGAATTGTCAATATTACCAAAGAAGCAATAGTTTATGCATAATTTGAATAATTTAATCGAGATTTTTTTTAAAGTTCAATTTAAAAAAAATTGATAAAATTATTCAATTCATGTATATTTTATACATTTTCTTGGTAATAAAAATTAAAACAAAAGAAGAACTCCTCATTTTAGGATCTCCAATTGGCGAACTTTGCCGAAAAAAAATGCTCGACGAAAAAGTTAAGGAGCTTGAAAAAATTAGGAAGCTGGATTCATTGACAAACTAGACGCCCTTTATGGTTTTTATCTCCTGAAAAATAGCTTAAACGTGCCAAAACTCCTACATTTTTTGCGTACGAGCCCTTGTTTTTTTGCAAAATAATTTTTGGAACGCTACGACAAAATACTAAAAAGTTCGTTATGCAAACCCACTAATGTGAAAATGGACGATAACCAGTTTTTACAAGCAGTTCTCCCGGCAGCCAAAGGTGGCTTAGACGTATCTTCTGCTCGTTTACAAGCTTTACCCACTTTCTTAGCCTCAGCAGTAGGAGAAAAAACGCCTTGAGCAAAATCTTTGATTTGGAGCATGTGGATGGAACCTATGATGATGCGCTTAAACGGTGGTTTGAATTTTTGACAGCGAAATTTCAGACTTGATTTTACGACTCGAGCCAACGGACGTAAAAAAATTCAACGCGTTCCAAGATAGATTTAGCTCCCAATGGTTGAACGTCATCCCGTGCAGAAATTTAAGATTAAAACTGTCGAATCAACAACGCTTACAACACTTGAATATAGTAAATTCACCAGATACAGTTACATGATTAAAAAAAGAAACAAGGAAAAATAAAAATGAGGACCACACCTATTAGAGGAAGTGATCAGAATAAATTAGGAAACACTAGCGTCAAATGAAGTGAACTTTGAGAAGGAAATGAGAAGGCACCAGGAAAATGAAAAGAGAAGGGCAGAAGTAGGTAAACCATAATTAGGCAACGGGGCGAGCATTTCTGGAGCCTCTCAACGATGTTGTCGCGGATCTCAGCAAGGAGAAACTAATATCCGTTCTTAGATCGCGTAGTGTTGATGCGTAGTCTTCTCGGGACTTTTGACTCTCTAACGAAGCCAAGCGGTTGATAAATTTCTGAGCCTCGTTTCCGCATCCACCTGTAGAACTAAAAACAAAAGGAGTGATCTTTCCACATGTATGATTCGTTCGTTATATTCTCTTCGTTTTTGGGCCTCATTTTGAGTGTAAATCTGGTTCAATTGTGTGTTGGTGTTGGTTTTGCAATTAGCGTGAAAGATCTTGTATTCGAAAGAAGTTTGAGTGCATCTTGTCCAAAAAGGCCTTGCTTTGATGTCGAGTCTGGCAAAGTGGGAAGTATTAGCGGAAGCATACTGTAAAGTTTCACCAGTCAGCGGCTGGAGGTGAGGTTCAATGCTCACATCCTGGTAAACTTTCTGAAGTCTCTTGGCTAATAAATCACGAATTCTATCAAGTCTATGAGAAATATATCCTCCGCTTTTGCATCTCATGTCATCGTCGATGTCGAAAATAGTGCCACAGACACATGTTCTAGGAAGATTCGAGACGTGAAGATTATAACTAATTGCAAGCGCGTCTCAGATTTCGTGATTGCTGAGCGACTTCCCCTCATCTTCCAAAGGTAGCACAGTTAACCAACTGGAGCAACCACGCTCTGTAGCGGTAATGAGAAACCGCTTAACTGCTTGGGACGCGTTTTTACTCAGGGCTGTGAACTTGTGTTGGTTGTTTTCGTCTTTTTCGGTCTGGTTTTTCCTGCATGTGTCGCCTTGTTTCTGTCTGAGGCCTCCGGGAGTGAGACCTGACTGACACTTGATAAATTGAACAAGATCTTCTGTCGCTTTCTGGGACACACGATGATCTTCTGCACTGCTTTCGGCGAGAAGAGGAATGCCCAAACCACCTAATCTAGTCGGCAGAGCTACAATGTTCCGTAATTCACTGCTAATAGGAGTTCCTATTAGTGTTGGAAAAAACCGATTGCTAAGAACTTCATCAAGCGGAATTATTGCATCCCTCATTTCACTCACCGATCAACAAAAGTAGGTCCACTTGTTGCTAAGACCAAAAAATGTAACCAGCATAGGCTTCCTGTGGGTAGGCTTTGGCAGTTTCAGGGAAAGTTTCTGTCATCTTGGTGAATTTGGAAGCCAGATCTTCACAGAAGCTCTTGTTGAACTCCGTAGTTCCGAGAAGCAGCCCAGATTTTTTTCCTTCACTCGTTATCTTGACACCGCTCTCTGCAAACATGGTTTTTGCTTCGTCCACCAAGCTCTCCTTCACAATAAGATAGGTTTTCTCTGCATTTGCACCTTCAGCAGTGAGGAAATTCCACCAATTTTTAATGTCAAAAAGTCTACCACGCCTCTAGAGTCATCGGCAAACCAGGCTGTTCTGCACTTGGTACCATGTGAGTAGATGAGCGGGATAAAAGATAGACCTCAGTAGATATTAGCAAAAGGGTCCCTTGAGTGACACCTTCCTAGCCAGAAAGCTCATTGTTACATGTAAAAAGGCGGTTTGCGCGTCTGTATAGATTTATAGCAAACTTGGGGACAATGGGACATAAAACTTGTATGTTGTGCAGAGCAACTTGTCTGTTCAATTTTTTGAACGCATTTTCCGCGTCAACAAGGAGAATACAGTCAGTTTCATTGTCTTCAAACAAAGCACGAGCTCCGTGAACCGCGGCTTCAGATCCTGACAAGTGGCCAGCAGCAAGTTGAAGAGGCCGAGCGGTTTCGGTCAGCAGGCTCTTAAATTTCCGTGTAACTGTTTTCCCAATAACACGTCTCAAACATTCACCAACGCCTATGGGTCGTATCCCAGGTTTCTTGTCCAACGCCAGAAGCTGCTTTGATAGGAGAGGGGAGAGAGAAACCGGATCCACGAAGGAATTACAAAGACGCCTCGTTGTCATAGAAAGTGCCTCGCAGAGATCGTTGGACATCGGTTTAAACTATTTTGAACAACATATTCTTCGAAGAACCAAAACGTCAAGACCTGAAGGTCCAGCAACGCCGCTTAAACGGTGATTTGAACTTGGAAAAATTGAAATGGCTCCGGAAAATGAAATCCAAAAAAATTGGACAGAGCCAATCTTTAACAGCGAAATTTCAGACTTGATTTTAGGACTCGAGCCAACGGACGTAAAAATATTCAACGCGTTCCGAGATAGATTTGGCTCCCAATGGTTGAACGTCATCCCGTGCAAAAATTTAAGGTTAAAACTGTCAAACCAACAACTCAGAGTTGCGATAGGACTTCGATTAGGCTCAAAAATATACGAACGGCATAAATGAATGTGTGCGGAAAAGTTGTTACCGAAGATGGTTGGCAGGGAGATTCTCTAGGCATTCAAACCTGAATGCCCTCATAAAGCAGAGTTTATCTTCTACTCACATTCCGTCTGTTTTCGAATCACGACACCTCTACAGGACCGATCAGAAGTAACCAGACAGTTTAACGCTCGTTCCATGGTGAGCAGCTCTTGTGGGATGTAACAGTAGTAGGCTCCTTGTAGGATTAATGCCAGTTTGCGTACTCGGAACAAAAAATGACAGTACAACTTTCGACAAAATTTTTTCATTTGTAACACTTGTATACTCGTATTTTTTATTGTAACACTTGTATAAAATTCTCGCGCATAATGGAACGCAGCATGGCATAAAATCCAATACTATAACATAGAATCAATAAATATGAACCCATCTGATCAAGGACGCGGAATTTTAGTTTAGATTAATGAAAACATTGACTGGTTTTTAAAATTTAAAATTGGCAAAATTATCATCAACTTTGGTGTATTGTATAGAAGTTCAAACTCAACTAAAAAAAATAACCACCAACAAAAAAATTTGATCGCCAATTTGAACGAAACACGGTCAAATGACTCAATACTAAAAGTGGGAGACACAAATCTACCACAGATAGTTTGGGAGGCCATGAGTACATTAAAAGATGAAAATAGCACTGAGTTCACTTTTATAGAGGCAGTAAAAGACGCACTACTAACACAACATATTAAAGAGCTTACAAGGCTTACTGACAGAGACAAGGCATCACTGCTTGATGTTGTGATGTCAGATATAGTCTTAAAAGATCTAGACACCATGTTAGAGGCACCAATCGAAAAAAATGACCACGTTCTTGTTAAGATAGATGTGCCAACAAAAAGGGTTAAATCGAAATGCAAAAACCGCAGAAACTATAAAAAGGGAGACTGCCTCGGGATGAGAAACCATCTAGCTGACCCAACGGTTCAGTTAATTACATGGGAAAAACTGAAAAACTGCATGAAAGAACTAGTCGAAAAATTCGTGCCTTTAATTAAAATACGCAGCAGCGGCAACCAAATGCCGCTAGCAAGGGCGGTGCGCATGAAAATAAAAGAAAAAAAGAAAGCATGGAAAACATTCAAAAATTATCAAACTGCCGAAAATTTAACCAAATATTAAATCAAACGAAAAGAAGTTAGATCTGCCACGCGATCGGAGGCACTCACTCGTGAAAAAGAAATATCATCAAAACTTAAAACTTATCCGAAAAAGTTCTGGAGTTACGTGCGCCAAAAAATACCATAAGAGAATCAAGCCCCGCCTTAATAAAACCAAACGGTATGCTAACTGACACAGACGACGAAAAGGCAGAAAGGCTTTCAAATTCCTTTAATCGTTTTTCACTGACGAACCCCCGGGTAACTGGGAGATCAGCCCTCCACCAACCACCAGCATTGATGACAACCTGGAGCTAACAATGAATGACATCCGAGAAGAACCCAAACGGTTAGACACTTCAAAGTCGCCTGAACCAGATGGATTTCACCTAGGGTCCTATTTGAATTACGAGAATTCATCTTAAAACCACTTTTGATTATTTTCCAAACCTCTTGGGAGACAAGAAATTTACCCGAAGACTGGAAGTCGGCAGTAATCAAAAAAGGTAAAAAATCGATGGCAGATAACTATAGACCAATCAGTTTAACATCAATTTGTTGCAAGTTGTTCGAAAAGTTTGTTCGAAAGCATTTAATGTATCATTTCAATGAAAAAGGGCTAATAACAAATGCACAATACGGTTTTTGATCTGGACGTTCGCTGAACTTACAACTCCTGAAAGTAATTGATGACACCACCAGGGCAATGGACAAACACAAAAAAGTCGACTTGATATAATTGGACTTCAAGAAAGTCTTCGGTTCGGTACCACACAGAAGACTGATCGGAGTTTTTAGACAGTATTGAGTAACTGGAAGAGCCTTGAACTGGATAACCGACTTTATTTCGGGACGACAACCGAGAGTGGTAATTAACGATTCAAGATCCTAATGGCAGCCAGTAAAAAGTGGCATACCCCAGGGTTCAGTACTGGGCCCAGTACTGTTTTTAATATACATCAACACAATGCCGGACAAAGAGCGTCAAAAATATATCTATTTGCTGACGATGCGAAATTATACAGTCAAATTGAAGACAAATCGGATGTAACACGCATACCTGAAGATTTACAGTCACTAGAAACTTGGTCAAGCCAAAGTCTTCTGTCTTTTAATATCAACAAATGTGTTCACGTGACAATAGGAACCGATAAATTGGATATGGAGAGGAACTATAAAATCAATGACAAAAACATAAAGAAGTCGAACTCGAAAAAGACCTGGGTATCTGGCTTGACAACAATCTGACATTCGAAACACACTGTAACATTCGCCCGGAAGTACATATCGACGCGGAAAAGAAAGCTAAGTTCTAAAACGACTGGCTAGCACAGCTCTACTTGCTTAACATGCTTTTCACCGCAGCTCTAAACACAGCTCTACATGCTTTTCACCGTCTCTGCCAAAGCCAGTTCTTTTTGGTGGTCTTTCTAACATCGGGTCGAAAAAAAAACGTTACCGTTTCCGGCTTCGGTCAAAACACTCAAAATAATTTAATTATATGCAAGAATAGTGAGCTAATAGCTGGGTCTCAGCATCCCCAGACCACGAGGTCACTCCTAAAAACAGGGCTACTACTATTTATTCTATTACTATTGTTTTTGTTCAGTAGATAAAAATCATCATTTCCATCGAAGATGGATCAACCCTTTCCCTCAACACCTAGCTTCTCATTATCTGAAATTGAAACTGGATGTTAATGAAATTCAATTCAGGACATGGCCAGGAAGCTAAAAAATTATATAAAACCTAAAAGTTTATAAAAGTTTAAAGTTTATAATTTGAGTCTTGGACCGGAGACCCCTCCGGATTCTGGAATCCGGGGAAGTAACGTCCTTATTTCTTTTAGGAAGGCTGGACCCGTCGTCCCAACACCCTCCCTTGTTCATATGATGTGCTCGGTAACGATTGTAGCGGCACAATCGTTACAACTCGGAGCGGTTTCCGACAATTTCCAATTCTATCTGTCGTTATTTCTTCGTAGTTGTCTCCACTGCAACTATCGTTGTTTTTTTTCTTCTGTTCTTTTTCCAAAATGGTAGTTTCAGCATTTCTCAGAAATGTGATGTCACAATTCGAAATTTTAAGAACTTAAAAAACCAGGATATTCTGACCTTCACGGTTTTTCTAACCGTTCAAATAACGTTGCTAATCCGTTAAAACCATTAATCTTCCAGGTCAGATGTTCTTTTCTGGTCGATAAAAATTCGAATAAGAAATTGCATTTTCGTACATTCTGGTCGAATGTCAAATACTCCCCGGATAGCCCGGTCAATGTCCTCATTGAGTCTCGTAGTCTTCATCAAAATGGTACAGTGTCATCGAACACTGTTTACAAAATGCACGAAATCACTCTTAATCACGTCATATCGACTCACTGCAGTATATAAATGGCATCATACTACACTATTATAGCCTTCCAAATTCTTTCAACAATCTACACTTTCGAGGATGTAATTAAGATAAAACATCTTTTTAGACTTCCAATGTCTATGTCCCGATTTAAAACTTTTTCTCCTAGGTTTAAAAGTGTAGGAACGCAGGACAGTCCTGCCAACCCACAAACTAAAATTAGCCTACTATGCTTCTTCCCTTCCGAAATTTAATTGTTACTGGTCCTGAATATGAAAAAGAAAACCAAGGAACTCTGCGGTTAAAAGGAACAATGAAATGATCTCCCTATTCAAAAGATTAGCCAAGCCTTTCATGTCACCACAAAGTGATCAATTGTCCTAGTTGATTAAAAACAATCATGCAGGCTGGAATATTTTATTATATTCTCCACTCAAGCCTTTCTAAATAAATAGTAAGTGTCTCTAAAGCCACCAGCTAAAATCATCATGCAAACTTATAAATGCAACAAAGTCTTTAATCTTCAAAACTCAACTAAATTTGTTCTTTTCACTTTCAATTGCAAACTTAGTTGCTTTGTTTCTCAAATGAGTTTTTTGTCACATACAAAACAATTCTGACTTTTAACATCTTCTCTTTTGTCGCTTCTTGGTTTCTTCATTTGTTAATCGTTTAGAAGTTCTAAAACTTCTAAATCCTTCTAATTTTCTTTCTTTTTGCATCTTGTTTTTCGGCCATTTGTCAATGTTCTATCTCCTCCTTCTGCGACATTGACTCCGCCTTTTCAATCTCTGTGTCTTGCAACACGTCGGTAGCTATTCTGTCGCTGTTGGAAGCAGTCCTCCAACCCTTCTACCCTTCTGCCTTCTTCTTCTCTGTTTCGGCAGAAGCTGTTGTGGAGGAACAACCTCACGTTTCTCTCCAAGTATTCCTTCAACGTCTCTTCCTTTTCCCTTCCGTCACATTCACTTGTTCTAGAAGTTATCTTCATGGCGGTGGTCACTGCATTCCGATGTGTTACAAAAGCTTGCTTAAAAGCTCCTGCTCCTATGTCCAGCTGATACACACTGTACACTCTGCTGTGTTTCGACATATGTTTCTTGGCATACTCGTACAACCATGCAGTCATGTTGGCTCTAAACCATGGCATCAGTCTTCTTCTGGCCCATAATTTTTTCCCTTCAATGGGAATGTTCAAGATTTTGCACATTGTCTCAAAAAGATCTAAATCTGTTAGACAATCCAACTCCTGTGACTGTTCTCTCGTCGGCGTCTCCTGTCTATTGTTCTCCTTTACATGAGCTTCCAGCCATCTTATCGCCATCATAACTCCCACTATCACTATCGTTATGGGCTGTGATGAGTCTGGTAAACCCATGGAGAGCAGCTCTCCACAGTCCCAGATCAACACCAGATCACTACGCCTGGGGTACCACCATGTTTGTAGCAAGCAATGGCAGGGTAACTCATCATGTGTTGACATGATGCTCCTCCGATTACGTTTTCCCGAAGGTTCCAGTAGTGGTTCTACATCCATCACCACTTTTTGGACTTCATCAATCTCATCTACTGCATTGTAATCCGTGACTGTTGATCCTTTCTGCTTCTGTCTTTCAAAGTCACTGAAGTTCCCACTAGCGTATCTCATGAACTTCTTTTCCAGTATCGATTCTAATTTCTCTTTAGTTTTCTCCGGAGCTGCTGAGAACATTTTGCACAGTAAATCGTAAGATTTTTCTGACGTTCTCGCTAGTCTTACGCATTTTGGCACTGAGAAGGCTTGATGCACTATCGTTCTCGTACTTTTCATATACACCGCTACAAAATGCACTGGGTATCTGCTTTTGCACATTGGAGCTAATGTCGATCCCACCAAATATCGCGCTACCGATGGTCTGTGATAAGTTTCACTGTGCCGGATGTTCATTTCCGCCTCGATTGCTTCCCTCCACTTTCCTATGTGCTTTTGTTCAGTCTGCAAAACTCCTGGAAACACTTCTACCTTGATGGCCGTGACCATCTCACACTTTTGTTCTAGATTCAATAGTGACTCTGAAGAACCAAACATGCTGTAGAATCCTAGTGCAGTCACTAGATTCACCTCGGTTACTCCATGGCAATCTGCATTCTGTTTTCGCCTTCATCACAATGTTCCCAAACAATATCATCAATTGCTTGTGTTGCTTCTCCAGGGTCTTTACGCAATCTAGACCTCCACAGATGTGACCTACCAGTCCACAGACTTCTGCCAGACAGCTACCAGCTTTGACCCAGTCCTCTGATTCCCAGCCAGGCAACTCTACCTTGTCTTCTCCGTTGCCCTTAGAGGCTGTTGTCATCAATTTATAGATGATGTTCAGGTCACGCAAGTTACAGTCTGAATTCAGTTCCATCTGCCCATCTTGTGTCGCTCGTAATATCTAATCGGCGTTGGGAATCGGAAACCATGATGTTTTCATTAGTTCACACACTACCATCAAACTCGTTCTCAGTAGTTCGTCTGAGATTCCCAATCCAAACTCCACTCGGTTTTCCGATTTTAGCACTGAAGGTGCATTCAATTTTTCTTGCAAGACTAATCCCAGCCAGGTCTGCTGATTAGCAGCGCTTCTTATTGTTGCAATCCTTGACGTCCAGAATCATAGCAACACTGCTTGCTCGTAATCAAAGAAGTAATCGCGTATGTCTTCATTTAGGAAAGGGTTGTACGCTATCCTTATGATTCCGGATACGTAACTGTATGGTTTCTTCCTGATTGGTCCACAGTATTCACTGGACTTCGGCAGTGCTCCCATAGATTACTTCGAGAGCCTCAGCTCCTTGTTTGAGAACCCGCTTATTTCGTCGATTTTCTTCATCGCTTCTAGTTCCACGGGTTCTTTCATGTTTACTCGCATTGGTTTGCTCTGATATATGTCCAAAAGTGCTAGCAAGAGCAAGGCTTTTGCTCTTTCGTCGCCTTCCCTTAGCTGGCACTGAAACTTTTCTATCATGAATCGAACGAAACAGAGAGCGTCTCTCCGCTTCGCGCACGCTACTACTGCTCCTTCTTGGGTCATCAGATCTCTCACACTCGTCATTAAGAACACCTTTTCCTCTTTCGATCTTTTCCTTTCTTCCAAATCCTATTCCCCGCGGGGCAGTCCAATCATGCACCAAGCGATCCTCATTTGTAGCTCTGATCTCACGTAAGGTATTGCTATCAGATCGTGTATCTTAGGCGTGGTTCTCATTTCTTCTTCGAAGTATCGTAACACTACCGGTCTCCATGGAAGGCTCACCAATTGCTCGATCGTTTCTGCGTGCATTTCGGACGATACCAAAGTCCCGTATGCCTTCTACTTCAGAGTGGTGCCTTGCATCATCGTCTTCAAATAACCTTCCATGGCCCTTTTGTCTTCCAGAGCCCTTAAGTGTTCTCTGGCCGAATTTCTGTACTCTAACAACTCCATGTATCCGCCGGCGGGTTCATCAATCGATACAGTTTCCGACATTGTCAGTCGGTTATATTCCACTGGGACTAGCTGTCCTACGACACTTCCCTTTCCGTGATTCATGGGAGACGGTTTAAAGTCTTTAATGGTACTCTCTCCACATTGGCTGAGTAACTCCATTTCTAACGTCGCTCCAGTCAGAGTGCGGTCATTCCTCTTGGTTTTGTAAACGGTTGATTTTATTCCTGCCATGAGAATGAGTGGCACCATCGCTACATCAGTCAATATCCTGTCCGTGCCAGGTAATCGATCATCACCCTGTCCCAAGTCCATAGCTTCCTCGACGCGTTTTCTTTTCGCTGAGTTGACAGCTTTCATCGAGATTTGGGAATCCACCTTTGTTTTTCCCGCCTTCTTCAAGGTCACCTTGCTGCCCAGTTTCATTTTCAACTCATTAATCTTGTCAATCACCAATTTTGATCGCATCATTCCCTTCCGGGTTCTTGACAGATATACCACTTCTCCTTTGTCTTCTTGCGGCGTCATCTTGATAGGAGAGTTTGCCTCACTTTCGTCAGTGGCCGAGTTGATCAACAATTCGCCTAATCTCCCCTCACACTGAACGAATTTGTCAATGATTTCCCGAATTAGTGGTCGGTTGAGACCTAGTTTCAATATAGACTGGGTTCCGTAGCTCTGAACTACTGTCCAAACCTCTTCCATGAAGGCCACTCTATCCATTCTGCATCCCGTCCTATTTGAATGGTCTCTATGAAGCACCTCCCATTCTTCTTCGGGCAACGTTCCCAAGAAAGGTACTCTCGCAGCGCCTTCTATTCTTCTTCTCATTGGTGATTCCATCAAGAGTTTCAGTTCGGTAATTTTAACATTGCTCGGAGAGCCGCTCTCCGGTAATTTCCGGTTCGTTCCCATAAAGGCCGACGAGGGTTCCAGCGTAGAAGTACCCTCGTCTGCTGGCTCAGTCGTCGCTTCCAACGCGTCCGCGCCGTTTTCAAAATCACTGAGGAAATTGAAGTCTAGGCTGGATACTCGTCCTGTCGAAGCCTTATCGTCTTCTTTCTCAGCTTGATCGGGATCCTGTTGCATAGGTTCTTCCGATCGACGGCTTCCTCCCTGCCCATCATCTCGTTCTAGCTTCTTTCCTGAATTTGAGGGCCCTTGTTCTGCACTCCTCAGGAAATTTCGGTACAATTAGTCTGCCAGCTGACTGATCTGTCTCCTCTCCATGAACTACTTTGACCTCCTCATAGCCAAAGGGTGCGAGCATGGTTCTAGTCCGTAGCGTTCCTCCCACCGTTAACTCTGGTTTCGAACTCGTTAAGATCAAGGAGGCTTCTGGCAATTCAGCCTTGCTTCTCATCACCATAGGCGCTAGATCCAGTTTCGCGCAATCCTTGTCAAACCTCCCAGGCTTGGAGTCGCTGCATTGCTCAGTCGTCTTCTCGTTGCTTCATCCGTGTAAGCAAACTGCGTATACTGCAGCACTGCGGCATTTCCGCCCACAAAACACGGCTCCATCGTTTTCGAGAATTTCGCCATCCTCCTTTCATTAGTCTCAAAAGCTCTCAACCTTATCAGAGGGATTTCAGGAATTTCCTCCAGTAGTTTCTTATAATCACCCCGACCTTTGCTCTCTTCTCTCGCCTTATGATATGCTGCAGTCAGTCGAGAAATTCTTGTGACCTCGCCGTTTGTTTTGTCGTAGGGTCTTAGATTCCAGAGTTTTGGGAAAACTTCAAAGTGTCCTCTGTCCACTTCTCCCATACGATCACGGAAGTGATCGTCAAAATTGACCACCGTCATCTCTGGCTACGATATCTTGGCAATTAATAGGTCTTCGCTCATGAGCTCTCGCAACACATGCTGCTCACAACAATTCAGCGCACTTCCGTCCACTGCTGATATGAGGTTCAGGTGCAGCACCGACCTCCTGTAGGCTTCCACCTTAACATCAGGGAACGCAAACGTGACTGCGGTTCCATATATGACCGCCACGAACTCCGTGGCTCCTCTAATCAATGCTAAGGGCTCAATCATCATAGCTAAGCTCAGATCAGTTAGTAGGGGCATGCCCCCAGCATGACGTCGCACGTCTTCCTCCCTCTCAGTCGTTTCCTCCTCTCCTGTTCGAAAGCGATTCTGCTGCAGGAGGTACTGGATAAGAGTATGTCGCAAATCTCTTATCTTATTCCAGGAATCCGTGGATCGCTTCACATCGAATTTTCTCAAGTTCTCCTTCATCTGCTCCGGGTAGCGTGTCAAATTCATCAACCCTCCCAAGTTTTCATGCGTTATCGCAATCAACGTTAGATGTGCATCTAATCGCAAAATCTGTACTCCTTCAGTGAGCAGTATCGCTGGTCCTTTCAAAATGTTCTCTGCTCCAAACTTCACGAATAGGGCTAGTAATTCAACGATTGATACTTCTACGACTACTTGGAGGAATTCTTTTATCAGATATCGAGAAAGTGAAGGGTATATTTTCGGCAAGTAGGACGCAGTCCATCCCGCTCCTAGCCCTTCCAACATGCTGTCAGTCCGGTCAAAGCCTTCTTCTCCTTTCACATTCTGTGTCCAGAAAGCTACCAGGGTCAATTGGCACACTCTGTTCACTAACTCGGCTGATTTCTCTTCAGCATTTTCGGCCAGGTTTATCTCTTTCACTAAGTAGGCATGGCTCTTCCTGATCATCACAGGGCCTCGCTCGAAAGCATCCGCGCCCAATGCTGCCATCCGAGGGGTCAAGTGGAGCCACTTGTTAGCCTCTGGTTTCGTTCTCAAAACCATTGCTTCCAAGTGAGCTCTGGTCTCCTTGGAGTTGTTCCTTCTCTCTCCTTCCTCTTCTATCTCCATTCCTCGGAACCATAAAACGTTTGAAATCGCTAAGATTAATCGATGGTCATTGTCAATAACCGGCTTCAGTTTGAGTTGTCGACTGAAGTTTGACAGTTCCAGCCCCAGAACTTTGTCTAACACTAACATGTGTAATGAATGGTCCTTAAATCCTCGCATCGCTTTCGAGATGTCAGACCACACCGCAGGTGGTTCAACCCTGAGTGGCCTCAGATTCTCCATCTCTATTCCGCGGTTTGGGGCAGATATGATTACATCATTTTTCCCTTCCGAGAGCAAAGCCACCATTGCATTGACAGGTCCTTATCTTCACCTAGGGAGGATGGTTCTTCTCGTAGGTGCTTCCCCCAATCGATCTTGTACATCTGTCTTTTGCCCCGGCTTGCTAGAGCTCTGCGGCCTGTAGGTCGTCACGGCTATGACCGTTCCCAAACTTGTTTCTAAGTTAGGGGTCACAAAAGTTGAAATCGCCGGTTCATTCGTGGTTTCTTCCTTCTTCAGCACTCCCGTGTCAAAGAGCTCGACTTCCATTTCTGACAGACGCTCCTGAAAGACTCGGTTCAACCAGGCTTTTCCTTCAATGCTATCAAAGTCAATCCCATCAGTGGTTAGTCTGGCCTGATCCATTGCTCTCAGCTCGTGTTCAATGTCCATAAGGATCAACCGTCCAGCATTCCGACTCGCAAGAGTTCTCAGTATATTGTTCCACCTGATGACTCCTCCATTATGTCTTCTTCCTGTCGCTGTCAACGTTTTCGAGCTGATGGGTACGGTGCAGACGGTCAGTACTGTGCAGCTAAATTTCTGCCAGAGAGTAGTAAACAGGCACACAATCATTGACTCCCATCGTGCCTCTTCCTCAACTGAGCCTCTTGATACCTTATTCGTCCCTATTTGGATCATTATTGTAAGGATCCTCCCTGGGTTCATCAGCTCCACCATCCGAAATAGCTGGGCTATCGTTGCACCTACAAAGGCCATTACTGTAGTGATTCAGGATGTCTTCAAATTCTGGAGCACTCTCACCAAGCTGTCACCCAGTATAAGATGTGATGTCCCAAGTGGCGGTTGCTGCAGGTTTACTGCTGGGCTCCAAGTCGATCGATTGAAGCAAGCTCTCGAATCCGTGTCCGGAACCCCCTGTGAAGCTATACTTCAACTGGTTGTTCTTCTGCACGTAAATCACTCGGAACACTTTCTTCATCGGTACTTCTCGTGTCTTTCTGCCTGGAACCTTAGAGCTCTTTGTTGGTAACGTTGTATCACTAACTCCCGTTCTTGTCATCATCTCTTGGAAGAGTTGTACTCTTCCCGTGTCATCGATTGTTCCATAGGGTGCGGTCAACCCGGAACCTGGCGCATTCCTATTAGCGACCACTCGTCCAGCAGTTTCTATCATTTTTCTCACCGTTTGCTTCACAACTGGGTCATCTAGGGTGTCACTCGGGCCCGGGATTGCCACTCGACCAGTTGTAGCCGAGAGTCGCGTCTCCGTCGTTTGACTCAACTCTCGAGGCGTCAAAAGTTTCATCGGGAACTGCCCACGAGGAACATTCCTTGTAGGTATCATTTTTTCCACGGCTGTCATTAACGCCAGCCGCTCCGATCGCTGTTTCTACTCTCGCCTCAAGCGCTCTGTTTCTTCACCCTGTTTCTTCTTGCAATCCTCAAACAGTCTCTTCCACGTGTCTCTATCTTCTTCTGTACTGAGCATGGTCTTGGTCATTTCGTCCAGCTCCCTTCTGGTCTTCTCAGTTCTTCTATCGTCCCGTTAAAATCTTGCATAGTATCTCGTTCGTCTGAACCCCTTCCTCTACTCTCACCCTCTTTGGTGGAACAGCTGCTCTCAGTTGTGAACCAGATAAGAGGCAGCCTCGCTGTTCATTTCCTGATGCATCCTCCTCAATCCAGGCCTAGGCTTGGTGGGCAAAGGCATCTCACCTGGTTGGTAGGTCCTCGCACTTCCCAATCCAGGCTCGTTTGCCAAATCACTTCCTGAGAGAGCCCCGTTTCTCCACCCCATTTCTCTCATCTTCCGGCGGTCTTGTACTCCTCTTTCTCCATATGCTGCCATCAATAAGACTTCCATTGGGCGGTCCCCGCTGTTATCATGCCCCAAGATGTTTATTAAGGCGGGCAGCAACATGACTACCTCTGGGTCCTCCAGAGCGACGTCCCGATCCATCAACCGACTATAGATCGCAACTATCATCGGTCTTACGTACGCCTCTGCCAGGTCCATGTACTCGTTCAAATCAAAATTGTCCATGTTCTTTCAGATTCGATTCTATTATCGGTTTGACGAATTGAATCAAGTGAATGATTAAATGATCAATCAGGATCTAGAAAATAGTTCGCGAATATCACATTTGTCAATTTAACACTAATTCTATATTAAAGTTTATTTAAAACAGTCAGATAAAAAAGTTTTGATCCTAAGAATTATTAAAATTATTTTGTTACTAAAATTTTGGAACTCGATCTAAGAATGGACAGTCCAAACTTCGGATCTATTCCTAAGATCGTCATTCGGTTATTCATGGTCACTAATTCCTTCTTACCCAGGGTCTTAATAACATAACACATAACATGACATAACACACATATCACACACAACTCACCTTTAGTATGATGCCTTCCTGCATGCAACCTAAGCTCAGCCTATACTTAAATAATATTTCGTATGTAAGTATACTTGTATATTAGTATCGGAGAAGATTACGTGTATCATTGCATACAATTCCCGTGGATGCAGTTGTCCTCTGTTCGGATCGCACACCGGAAGTGAGAGCTCCTTCACTTCCCTTTCCACAAGGATGTCTCTCAATCTCGTCAAGGACAAAACTAGGTTTTCCGGGTCCACATGCCGCTTCAATGTCGCCCACGTCACCAAGAAGCATAAGTACTCTCCCGGTATCTGTGACGCCGCAGGAGGCAAAGCTGCTACGCCTCCTATTCCTGGTCTCTGCTTCCGAATGAATTCTATGTTTTTATATTCTCTCTTAAAATCCGCTACTAACTCTGTCTTAAAACTCATGTCTGATGTGGTCGCTATCGCACATGTTCTATTCGTGAGTGAAAAATTGCTATCTGTCAACGTTATGCTACTTGAGTATTCGTTTGGTGAGCTAAAAAATGATTCAACTACTCTCCCTATGTCCGGTTTCTTAGGGTCTTCGTCTGTTTCTGCTTCTAGATCACCTGTCTCTCTTGCTATTCTTAATTTTTTCTATTAACAAATTTTCAGTGTGGGTAAGACCTCTTGAATCGTGACACTGGTCTCCTTTGGGTCCGACGTCATTTCGTTCAGCCATTCTAAGACACGCAGATGCGGCAAGTCTTGTTCATATGACTGCTGTTGCTCGTCGCCGAATTTTACCTCGGGCTTGGACCGGTCATCGACCCACTCCTCGTCGTGATCATCGGCTATGTCAATGTCCTGTGACAGAGTTATTTCTTCTAGACCCACTACTTCTTCCACCATCTTCTTTAGATCTATCCTGTTCACTACGAAGTCGGCTCCTTAAGCATTATATTTCTTAGTGAGTCTTGTCTTGTCACTATGTCGAGTTTGTATCGTAAACGGAAGATCCGGCTCTAAATTCTTGGGGAACTCCATTTGTTCGGGGTCTTGCCAGTCCTCCTCTGCGTATGGTAAGGTTTCTTCATCTGCTTCAATCACCTCATTGGGATCCAGGTCCAGTGGTGGACTTGATCCTTCCTCTGCGATCTCATTTCCATCGTTCTTTTTTTCCCTGGTGCCCTTCTCGTTGACCTCACAGGCGACTCTTTTCCTATGCCCTGCCTGTACCTGCTGGGTGTTCCGTCTGAGCAAGTCATTTAGTTCTTGTTGACGTCTAATCACAACCCTTACGTAGACTTGTGGTGATGTTTTCTTCCCCTCATACTCCGGGTAAAAGAAAGTCAAGGGCAAAGACATCTCGTCTCTTGTTAACTTCAAGTGTGGACTAACTCTGGTGCTGGAGTGTTGGGTGGGGTTGTAAGCTCCCATCACCTCTGGACGATATCTGTCCCAATCGGTCATATACCTGGAACAATATACCCTCAGCATCGACACTAACGTTCGATTTTGCCTTTCCACTTAGCCATTCGTCTGGGGATCTCGCTATCTACGTATTGATCAGGTGGTCGCACGTCTCTTCCGCTGAGGCAGTTATGCAGGGCACGGCCTCTGCATACTTCGTGAAGTGATCTATCATGACCAAGATTTGATTATAACCACTGTCTGTCATGCATATCTTTTGGTGATCAATTTGTACCACCTCGTTAAATTCAGATGACTCGATCGACTGCAAGGGAAATCGCAACTTCCTTGGATCCTTGACCACCTGACATGACCGACATGCTGTTACCCACTTCTCGCACGCCTTTTTCATCCCAGGCCACTCAAAGTGTTTCAGAATCCTTTGGTATACTCTGTCGATTCCCTGATGGCCCATCTGACCAAGTGAGCTGAATAAAAAATCTGTTTGATAGAGTTGCCGCAACACTATCGCATTATATTTGTACAGGACTTTGTCTTCTTCTCTTCTCTTGCATGTCACGACCCCGTCCTTGTTCAGATAAAACCTTCCCTCTTTCTGTTTAAAGTACTGTCTCAGAATGCGGTAACTGCCTTCCTCCAGATCGCCTTTGTCTCGAATTCCATTTTCGATCCACCTTTTCAGGTTGCTCGTCATGCGGTCATTTCTCTGTGCTCTTAGTAGGTCCGAAAATCTGTATCTCGCCTTCAAATACGTCTTCATGACCCTCATGTGACGCTCATTTCATCTGGTTGATGCGTGTCATCTTCCATCTTAACGCACCAAATCTTCGCCAATGGTTTTGTTTCTTGTTCGAACGGTTGAAGATCAGTCCTGACTACATCTTTTTGCGGCAACAAGTTTATCGAACGTTTAGATTATTTCCAGATCATCTGCTGCGTTTTCAAAGACTCTTTCACCTGGTATGAGGTAGCGATCACCATCAGGGTCTTGATATACCTCTCTATCCAGATCCTTTGCTCAAGTTTCCACCAATAGTGTGTGGATCGCTAGCTCTGACATGTCTGATGCTGAGCTCGAGCTCCTGTCTGAATAGGTGTCGAATCCTGAATTCCGGGAGTTGTCATCCATTGAAGAGTCTGCGATAGAGCATGTTCCCTCCTCCGGATCAGTTCTGTGCGTTCTTCTCATCCATCTGAACTCGCCGGACAAAATTTTATTCTCCAGGTCCTGTTTCTCATCAGGAACTTTTTCATCTACATCAGACTCCCGGACAAACTTTCTTGTCTCGGGTGTTGATCCTGAACTCGCCGACTCTTCTCACTATTCGTCTCCGCGGACAAATTTTTTTGCCTTGGGTTCTGTTCAACCTTCTCACTTTCCTTATCCTGGTCTTCAAAGGTTACTTTTTTCTTTTGTGTATCGTACCCCAGTTCTTTCCGTTTGTATGATGTGCTTGTCAAGACGTTTTGGGTTATCGAGGACACTAGTTGCTGAACTATAGTCTTACAATCCTTTTCATTTTCTTTGTGTTGTCGTCTAGGGCATCGGGTCCTTCTTGGATAGAATCTTTATCTCGGCTGCTTTCTCTACGGTTAACTCAGGATGTCCTGGGATTGGATGTACAGACTTTTCCAACCATCTCGTCAAGGGAAGTGCTTCGTAAGCTTCTTTGTCCAGAAACGAGAACCCTTCCTTGATTTCTGCCTGATTGGCTTGCTACTGTTCCAATCTTTCATAGAACGCGATCTTCTTGCTGAGGCTGTCAGCATTCTGTTGTTTGTCCTGCATCTTGTGCTCGATTATCATGTGGTAGCCATCTAATCCTACTATTCATCTACCAATATAACTCTGATCCATCGAGTAAGTCTTCAACCAGGATAACGCTCTGTTGTCCACTCGTAACTTAAAGGGAGCGCTCCCCAAGTATGCGCGGTACTTTTCCACGAATGTGACTACTGCAAACATTTCTGCTTTCGGTGCACCATATTTCATCATAGTGTCACTTAACATCTTACTGCCATATGCAATGGGACGGAGAACTGTTCTTCCATTCCATTCCTGCTCCTGATGCAGTCTTCCTGGGATGGCTACTACTGATGCGTCTGTATCAAGAACATACATACCCTTTTCTGTAGGCATGCCTAACACTGGCGCATCGCACATTTCCCGCTTTATGTTCTCGAAGGCAGCTTGTGCTTCTTCCTTCCATTCGAACTTCTTTCTTTTGTTGCGCATCAGCTTCTGCATGGGATACACTTTGTCTGCATATCCTTTTATGAACTCACGGTAATAATGGGCGAATCCTTGGAAACTCATGAGTTGTGTGTCCGTTCTGGGAGCCTTCCATGTCATCACAGCCTCTAGTGCTTCCCGGTTCGGCCTCACGCCATGCCTGTCCACCATTCTTCCTAGAAACTTGATTGCATCCCTGAGGATCTCACATTTTGATGGTTTGCATTTCAAGCCTGCTCTCTTCATGCAGCCAAAGACCTCATCGAGCCGATCAATGTGGTCTTCAAGGGTGGGTGTTGCTATGACCAGGTCATCCAGGTGACAAATCACAAGGTTCACGTACTTCTTCGTCACTCTGGTCAAAGCCTGAGCCATTAGTCTTTGAAAAGTGACCGTTGCGTTGCACAAGCCGAAGGGCATCCTCTTCCACTGGTACAACCCCAATTCACATGCGAACCCGGTCTTCTCTCTGTCCTTCTTCCGCAGAGGGACCTGCCAGAAGGCCGAACCCAAGTCCAGAGTGGCAAAGAACTTGGCGTCACCAAGTTTCGAGAGGCTTTCGTCTATTCGCGGTATCGGATACGCGTCTTTTATTGTCACCGCGTTCAAATAACAAAAGTCGCAACAGAATCTAAGTTGCCCATTTTTTTTTTGCCATGACTACTCCGCAAGCCCACGGCGATTTCGAGGGTTTTACCATGTCGTATTCGAGCAATATTTCTATCTCCGCTCGGCACGCTTCCGATTTATGTGGTGTCATTCCTCTTGCGCCTTCCCTATCGGGAAGGGCGCCTTCCTCTAGTTCGATTTCGTGTTCGACGAAGTTACTACAACCGATATCCCCCTTATGTTTTGAAAATACATCCGCGTTCCGATTTAAAACCGCCCGCAATGATTCAAAGTCTCCCTCGCCTATTTTTCCTTTTAAGTGTTCGATTTCTGGACCAACCGATTTGTCAGATTCTAGTTCATATGATTCTAGGAGCGTTCCGTAAAACTTGAGCAGCTCGACAAGCCGTTCTCTGTTTCGGATTTCACTGAAAAAAGTTTATGAATAGATTTTAAATTCATTATTTCTTTTTAAAATTATATCTTTATTGGCATGATAAGGGCAGTCTTTCACACAATATCTCTTGAAGTTTTGTGTCTCTTTATAGTCGGTCCTCATCCCCAAAGCGTAACCAAGTTTCTTTCCACGCTGGATTGAAACCGTATCGAGTTACCGAGAAGCTCCAGCCTAAAATCACTGAATTTTGACAGTTTGGGTTCGGTACCAAAGAAACCTGTTTACTATCACTTACCGAGTTTAAATTACTCATTCTAAAAATTGCTACTACAGCTTGTCCCGGCTGTAGTTTTACCTTTCTATCTAAAAAGATTGGTACCTTGTTTTCATCTGTTATTTTTCTATTAATTGGTTTCTTCACATACTTCCGGTCCGGGTTTCTAATCCTTATTAGAACATTGTTCAAGTCAATCATCACGTCGAAACTCCTGACAAAATCTCTGCCCAAGATGAACTGGTCGGAGTAATCCAAGTTCTCTACCACCAGGAAGCTCATCCAAAGATCACGTCCTCACATGTGGAGGACCGTTATTGGTTTCCTTCCGTCCACGTAAATCGTTCCTCGATTGGCTGCCGCTTGTCGGAGATTTGTCGGAATTAGGTCTTCCCTTTCATCATCGGTACTTCTCGTATCTTTCTGTCTGGAACCTTAGAGCTCTTTGCTGGTAATTTTGTATCGCTAACTCCCGTTCTTATCATCATCTCTTGGAAGAGTTGTACTCTTCCCGTGTCATTGATTGTTCCATAGGGTGCGGTCATCCCGGAACCTGGCGCATTCCTATTAGTGACCACTCGTCCAGCAGTTTCTATCAACTTTCTCACCGTTTGCTCCACAACTGGGTCACCTCGGGTCCGGGATTGTCACTCGACCAGTTCTAGCCGAGAGTCGCGTCTCCGTCGTTTGACTCAACTCTCGAGGCGTCAAAAGTTTCATCGGGGACTGCCCACGAGGAACATTCTTTGTAGGTATCATTTTTTCCACGGCTGTCATTAACGCCAGCCGCTCCGATCGCTGTTTGTACTCTCGCCTCAAGCGCTCTTTTTCTTCACCCTGTTTCTGGTTGCAATCCTCAAACAGTCTCTTCCACATGTCTCTATCTTCTTCTGTACTGAGCATGGTCTTCTGTACTGAGCTCCCTTCTGGTCTTCTCAGTTCTTCTATCGTCCCGTTAAAATCTTGCATAGTCTCGTTCGTCTGAACCCCTTCCTCTACTCTCGCCCTCTTTGGTGGCGGAACCAGACAAGAGGCAGCCTCGCTGTTCATTTCCTGATGCATCCTCCTCAATCCAGGCCTAAGCTTGGTGGGCAAAAGCATCTCACCGTATCCAATGTGAACCGCGTCTTGCTCCATCATGGCATCATGACCTATTCTACGAACTTTAAGTTCTTCTTCACCCAAATAGATATGCCCTATTTGGTCACTGTCTGACTTTACGTAGGTCCTAGTGCAGATAATGATCCCGTCTACGTTCAGCCACACTTGATACGGTCCCTAGATTTCCACGTAGAAGTTTCTTCAAACGAGGGCCACCCGTTATTAGTAGCGCTCTCACAGCTCTTGACTCAGTGCGTGGCTTCACCTGTCTCAGGTAATCTGCATATGCAATCCAAATGCATCAAAGTGAACTCTGGTGGTTCACGTAGATTTCTGATTACCTGCGTCCCGCTACCGAGATTATAGATTATTTTACTTCCCTGCGGCACCATACCGAACATCTGCCCGGAGATCACCTTTAGTTTCATGCTCAAACTACTTGGTGCTTTAGTTTCTTCGACTTCTGATGCCTGGAAGGCGCTCAGCTTTTGTTGAATTTTTTCATTTTCCAACTCGAGCTTCACCTTTTGTTCGATGTTCTTCATTACCAATTCCTGCAGGACTCTGTTTAGCGCATCCCTCGCGGCTGCCCTATAGTCGATCTTGAAGTCATCCACTGCAGTCACCGGTTCCGGTTCACGTATCTCTTCCGTTACCGCCTGCATCTTCTTCGTTGCCAGCTCTTGCTGTTTTTCTTATCTGCGTGCCTCCGCTTCACTCAACAGGCGAATCTTGCTGGCTTTCACACCCGATAAAGCTTCCTCATGCCTTGGATGCTTAATTTCTGCCACAGAATCCCAGAATTGTGGACAATCTGATTTGAAATGACCTTCCAAGTTACAAACGAAACACCTTGGGCAGAATTTCGCAATTACTCCTCTCATGAAATCTTCATGATCGAGCTCTGACGCATCCTCATCCTCAAGGTTAAAGCCTATTGCTTTCATGCTCTGTTTTTAAGTTGGGCATGCTGACACATGATGGTCCGTCGAACTGCAATTTGCACAATGACCTCTCCTGTCCACATCGTCCCTTGGTTTGTAGCAGTTGTTTCCTTGGTTTCCTGGTCCATTGGTAAAATTGCCATAATTGTTTTTGTAAAATCCCGATCTCGATGGAGGCTTCAGCAAAAGATATTCTTTTGGCTTGATCCTCAATTCCTCTGGTGTTGGCGCATTGGTTGAGAGTGGTGTGTAATGTGTCACTAGCATTGTTCGAGGCTCATCATTCTTCACACCATCGATGAATTATGAGGCTACTGCCAGGTTCATCCTTCTGTTCGACTCATCTGTTCTCACCATCTCCAAATCGTCTAGAAACTTGTCTATTGTCTCATCTTCAGGTTGCCTCCGTTTCTCGAAGCGCATCACTGCTTGGTGTCCTTGCACCCCTGAGCCAAAGCGATTCAACTAGATTTCAAAGATTTTCTCAGCAGTGTCCCGCTGGTATTGCTTTTTAACCATCACACAGTTTAGGGCTGTCCCTTCCAAGTTGCTGGCAAGTGCACTGCATTCTTGTCCTTCTGACAAGTCCTCTTCTTCAAAATGCAATTTCCTTACCTCTATCCAGGTATCAATACAGCCATCAGATTCGTCTCTATAGCATCTTGGTTTCTTAAAAACCCTTCTGGACTTTTCACTACGTTCAGTGGTTCTAGATAACCTCGTAAGCAATGTTTCTAAGGACCTGTTCAGAGGTTCAAAGGCTGTGGCCATTGATATAGCGTCTCTTGATTACCCCGCCTAACTATCATTGCCCCCTGATAAGGGCTCCGGATTTCCCCTCCTATCCTGGTCGCTGGGATTATTTCTTCCTTGACTGGCATGAATCCTGTTCCTGGAATCACATCTCCCAGTCGCAGGTGTATCTTGCGTCGGTCGTTCGTTTCAGGTCTGTCTGTTGCCAGTTGAAGTTCCTCTGATGTCTGGGCCCCGTGTTCTATTGTCCCCTGTGGCATAGCCTGATGAACTGCCCCTTCCTCTAGTGCATCCATGTGTCCTTTTACTATTCTGCTGCTCATTGAAGTTCACCCTCGGCTCCCTACTGGGTTCTCCTGAGTTCGATTCCCCATTTTTTGATCCACTACTGCTGCCTAGTAGCCCGTCCAACCTATCCATTATAGACTGATTTCGCCTCTCCATAATTCCATCTATCTTCGTGTCAAGAGTCCCAAGAGTCTGCTCTTGTTGCATTCTCAACTTCTCCATGTCGTCTCTCAATCGTAACTCTCCTTGCTCAGCCTCGTTAGTCAATCGCGGCAGGTTCTCCGCTAAGTGTTCATCCGTTCTCTCCTTCAAGGGTTTTTCGCTTCTGCTAGCTTCTTGTCTGTTGCGGCTGGTCTCTTCCCGCAGACTTTCTCTCTCGACGTGGACTGCCCTTTTCAGTTCATTCATTCTTATGGACATCTGTTCATTCCTTTCTCCTATACTTTCCACTAGGTTGGTCAAGGCTTCTTCAATTGATGCTCCATTTTCCACTAATGGCGTCACAAGTGGCGCTGTCACCCTGTTGATCCCAGGTAGCTTGGTGCTGGTCGAGATTCGGGCTTTGATTCTCTGCCTCGACGTCTTTTCACTATCCACTTCTGGATCCGCCGGTGCATTGCTCAGCCCTGCGTTCCTACTCTCCCCAGTTCGCATTTCCGAGTTCGTCATATTAAAAAAGTCTCCTGACTGGCTTGATCCGTTTGTGGTCTTGCTTATTGTCCTCACCACACCAAATTGGTCCATGGTACCAGTCTCTCTATCGGTGTATGCGTCATTATCCTGAGTTGAGCCATTGAGGCTGACTTGACATCCAAAGTCATCTTGCCATCATCGTCCGCTTCTTTTTCCTGGGTTTCCGCTTCATTGCCTGTACCCGTTCCCATAGCAAATGGAAAGAAGTTTCCTAAAGTGTTCTTCACACTTTCTGAAAACGATGAGGACGTTGCGGTTTTTCCGTCATGCCAACCATCATGGTGTTGTCTGTGGGTGATCTTGTAGTCGCCACATTTTCAGTAGAGATGTCGGACAGTTCCGACATCTCTTCTCGGTCCAAGGTCTAGGGTCCAGGGTCCAGGGTCTATTGCACCCACCGAGTCCTGTGTTACCTATCTGCCTTCGGATTGCCCGAGCTAGACCTACTAAAATCTTCAGGGCAATCACTTTTCCCAAAAACGATTTGGATTTCAATCCGCACAAATCATTTACAAGCTCTTTATCAATTAAGACTTAGTGGCGCGAATATCCGAGTTTAGACCTGTTTTGTTTTGGTCTGATCTTTTATAAAAGGCAAGTTACCAGTGCAGTCACTGGTTCCTAGCCTGTCTCTTAATAATCTAATACCTTTTACTATTTTCTTTTCTTTTGTCTTCTTAAGTCTTGACAAATAATACCCCTACGGATTGACAAAAACGGAACCCCTCCGGATTGGCAAAAAGAGGACCCCTCCGGATTGGCAAAAATAAGACCCTTCCGGATTGGCAAAAATAAGACCCTTCCGGATTGGCAAAAACAGGACACCTCCGGATTGGCAAAAACAGGACCTCTCCGGATTGGCAAAAATGGGACCCCTCCGGATTGGCAAAATTGGGATCCTTCCGGATTGACAAAATTGGGACCCCTCTGGATTGGCAAAATTGGGACCCGTCCGGATTGGCAAAATTCGGACCCCTCCGGATTTGTAAAAATAGCTTTTCAGAGATTTTCAAATTATTCACCCGATACCCTTCAAGATACGTTCTCCGATGTTATTATGCTGTTTGAACTAACTAGGAAGGGTGTATTTTCTTCCCTAGACCCTTCCAGATTGAAGCTAAGCCTCTTATTTGACAATTCAATTAACTGTGAAGGGTCTTATCACTAGCCTAGTTTCGATTCGGCTATGGTTTTCCGGTCCCCTTAGCCTTCCCTTTGAGTCTAGAACAGCGTAAAATTGCCTTATTCAACCGTTGCTACCCTTTGGTAGGGGTTTAAGGGCTTCGCAAAATAAATTTATAAAACGTGAATTTCTACCTTCCCGAATTAGTGAATTTGCTAAAAACAATCTTATAAAATTTTCACGCTTTTTTTAAACAATTGATAAATCTATGGATAAGTTCACCTGATTTCTGATCTAATGGTATTAAGATCAACTGAATTTGTCTATTAGTTCCAAAGTTATTAAGCAAAACGTCATTTTTCTAAAATCAAAAAATTTTCTCTCTTATAGGTTCCGCATAACTTTTTTCGTAATTCTGTTCTTTTTGACCTAAAATTTATTGGTCCGAGCTCAAAAGGCCTGTACTATTCTAGCTAATGCAAAAAATCCGACCTAAAACGTTCGAGTTGAAAAAATTTGCCAAAAACAATGCTATTTGGACCCTTCCTGGTTGATGAATCCACTAAATCAAACGCGTTAAGTTCGATTTCACTGTAATCCGGAAGGTTATCGGTAAACGGGATTCAAAATCTGTCGATTTACTAGTGAACGTTGTCCGAACAACAGTTTTTACTGACCTAACTCAAAAATTTCAAAAAAAAATTCTTATTTTGTAGCGTTTTGTTTCTTCAAAAATCAAGAAAACTCGGTTTTTGGTAACCAATTAGTTCCAAACACTTCTGAGCTAAATTTCACCGGTTCTGCCTATTATACTAGTACAGTTATGATGAAGCCCACTAACTTAGCGCTTCTTTCTGTTTCAAAAAATATCGATATCTCAAAAAAAAATCGCGATTTGTGGGGGGATCAAAATATCGTTATTTTGACCCTAAAAACTGGTCTGATCAGTGTATCTTTCACTGAAAAACTATATAGGAGTATAATGTAGCCTCTATAACTAAAAATACTAGTAATACTATACCCCTCCAGGTTTGTTCAATCTCCGAATTAAAGCGCTTAACTCGCAGTTCGGTGAAGGGTCACTACAGTACAGTCACTGTCGAGCCCCCCACAGAGTAATATCTTACTTTTTGCACCAAAAGGGATAAAAATTTTTTAACGATACCCAATAGTCGATTGTTGTTGTCCTTGAGCTATTTCTTGTCGCTCTTTGAATTGCTTGCCGGATCAGTCTTCTTCTCTAATCCCGAGATCCTTCCGGATTGAGCTCAAAATTGCGTTAACGTGCTTAAAAACTCAAATAACCCTACAGTACAAGCACCAAAAACGGGCCACAAAATTGATCGTAACAATCCTGACTGATATAAATGCCTCTAACAACAATATATCTAACAACAACAAACCGGAGGGTCGGATCACATCTAGTCTGGTGGGATGATTTCTACTGATTTTATACTTTTTTTTTTACTGTTTTTGGTTTTTTTCGGTTATTTTTTTAAAATTTTTTGTTTTTCTTAGGTACTATACTACTTTTAGTTGCATATCTTTAAGTGTATATCTTTATGTGTTTTTGGTCACAAACCTCTCAGGGAACGATGGGACGACCAATCCCCCCACCCTTCCTGGAACGTGAATTTTCGGTGTTAACTAGGTTAAAAAACTATTCACGGGAATCCAGAAGGCATCCGCGTTCCGAACTACCCTTCCGCCCTGGCGGTTAGGGCCCTATTAAGGGCGTTATTTTGAGCCTCCGCTCGGCGCGGAGTGCTCGTTAATGGTTCTGCCGGTCGTGATGTTAAAAATAATTAACACCCAGTAGCATCAATAAAAACATCTATGTAACATTCGCCATGAAGTACAGATCGACGGAAAATAAAGCTAGGTTCTGAAACGACTGGCTAGCTTCTAAACATAGCTCTACATACTTTTCACCGTCTCTGCCAAAGCATTTATTTTTTGGTGGTCTTTCTAACATCGGGTCGACAAAAACGTTACTGTTTTCGGCTTCGGTCAAAACACTCAAATTTACTTAATTATATGCAAGAATAGTGGGCTCATGACTGGGTCTCAGTATTCCCAGACTCCGAGGTCGCTCCTAAGAACAGGGCTACTACAATTTATTTTTTTACTATTGTTTTTGTTCAGTAGATAAAATTCATCATCTTCATCGAAGATGGATCAACCCTTTCCCTCAACTCCTAGCTTCTCATTATCTGAAAATGAAACTGGATGTTAATGAAATTCAATTCAGGAGATGGCCAGGAAGCTAAAAGTTTATATAAAACCGTTTGAGTCTTGGAACCGAGACCCCTCCGGATTCTGGAATCCGGGGAAGTAACGTCCTTATTTCTTTTAGGAAGGCTGGACCCGTCGTCCCAACACCCCTCCTTGTTCATATGATGTGCTCGGTAACGATTGTAGCGGCACAATTGTTACAACTCGGAGCGGTTTCTGACAATTCCCAATTCTATCTGTCGTTATTTCTTCGTAGTTGTTTCCACTGCAACTATCGTTGTTCTGTTTTTCTTCTGTTCTTTTTCCAAAATGGCCGTTTGAGTATTTCTCAGAAATGTGACGTCACGATTCGAAGTTTCAAAAATTAGAATACCAGAATAATTTCACCTTCAATGTTTGTCTAATCGTTCAAATAACGTTGGCAATCCGTTAAAACCATTAATCTTCAAGGTCAGATGTTCTTTTCTGGTCAATAAAAATTCGAGTACGAAATTGCATTTTCGTACATTCTGGTCGAATGTCACATACATCACTAAAAAAGCCAATAAGGCAAACGGCATGGTAGCCCGTAGCAGTAATTAAGAAAAGCTTCACTAAAGTCACGAAACAAGTATTTTTAAACGTCTACAAATGCTTGATACGGCCACACCTTGAATTTGCGAACTTAATCTGGCACCCAAGGTTGATCAAGCATCAAAAGATCTTAGAAAACGTAAAAAGAAGAGGAACGCGTCTAGTTAGTGGTATAAAAAACCTGTCCTATTAGGAACGCCTTGAAGAACTGAATCTATCATCGCTGGAATACAAGGAAAAGAGGGACAATGATTGAAATGTATAAAATCTGCTATGGTTTTCATGATAAATTATTCACCCGATACCCTTCAAGATACGTTCTCCGATGCTATTATGCTGTTTGAACTAACTAGGAAGGGTGTATTTTCTTCCCTAGACCCTTCCAGATTGAAGCTAAGCCTCTTATTTGACAATTCAATTAACTGTGAAGGGTCTTATCACTAGCCTAGTTTCGATTCGGCTATGGTTTTCCGGTCCCCTTAGCCTTCCCTTTGAGTCTAGAACAGCGTAAAATTGCCTTATTCAACCGTTGCTACCCTTTGGTAGGGGTTTAAGGGCTTTGCAAAATAAATTTATAAAACGTGAATTTCTACCTTCCCGAATTAGTGAATTTGCTAAAAACAATCTTATAAAATTTTCACTCTTTTTTTAAACAATTGATAAATCTATGGATAAGTTCACCTGATTTCTGATCTAATGGTATTAAGATCAACTGAATTTGTCTATTAGTTCCAAAGTTATTAAGCAAAACGTCATTTTTCTAAAATCAAAAAATTTTCTCTCTTATAGGTTCCGCATAACTTTTTTCGTAATTCTGTTCTTTTTGACCTAAAATTTATTGGTCCGAGCTCAAAAGGCCTGTACTATTCTAGCTAATGCAAAAAATCCGACCTAAAACGTTCGAGTTGAAAAAATTTGCCAAAAACAATGCTATTTGGACCCTTCCTGGTTGATGAATCCACTAAATCAAACGCGTTAAGTTCGATTTCACTGTAATCCGGAAGGTTATCGGTAAACGGGATTCAAAATCTGTCGATTTACTAGTGAACGTTGTCCGAACAACAGTTTTTACTGACCTAACTCAAAAATTTCAAAAAAAAATTCTTATTTTGTAGCGTTTTGTTTCTTCAAAAATCAAGAAAACTCGGTTTTTGGTAACCAATTAGTTCCAAACACTTCTGAGCTAAATTTCACCGGTTCTGCCTATCATACTAGTACAGTTATGATAAAGCCCACTAACTTAGCGCTTTTTTCTGTTTCAAAAAAAATCGATATCTCAAAAAAAATCGCGATTTGTGGGGGGATCAAAATATCGTTATTTTGACCCTAAAAACTGGTCTGATCAGTGTATCTTTCACTGAAAAACTATATAGGAGTATAATGTAGCCTCTATAACTAAAAATACTAGTAATACTATACCCCTCCAGGTTTGTTCAATCTCCGAATTAAAGCGCTTAACTCGCAGTTCGGTGAAGGGTCACTACAGTACAGTCACTGTCGAGCCCCCCACAGAGTAATATCTTACTTTTTGTACCAAAAGGGATAAAAAATTTTTAACGATACCCAATAGTCGATTGTTGTTGTCCTTGAGCTATTTCTTGTCGCTCTTTGAATTGCTTGCCGGATCAGTCTTCTTCTCTAATCCCGAGATCCTTCCGGATTGAGCTCAAAATTGCATTAACGTGCTTAAAAACTCAAATAACCCTACAGTACAAGCACCAAAAACGGGCCACAAAATTGATCGTAACGATCCTGACTGATATAAATGCCTCTAAAAACAATATATCTAACAACAACAAACCGGAGGGTCGGATCACATCTAGTCTGGTGGGATGATTTCTACTGATTTTATACCTTTTTTTTTACTGTTTTTGGTTTTTTTTCGGTTATTTTTTTAAAATTTTTGGTTTTTCTTAGGTACTATACTACTTTTAGTTGCATATCTTTAAGTGTATATCTTTATGTGTTTTTGGTCACAAACCTCTCAGGGAACGATGGGACGACCAATCCCCCCATCCTTCCTGGAACGTGAATTTTCGGTGTTAACTAGGTTAAAAAACTATTCACGGCAATCCAGAAGGCATCCGCGTTCCGAACTACCCTTCCGCCCTGGCGGTTAGGGCCCTATTAAGGGCGTTACTTTGAGCCTCCGCTCGGCGCGGAGTGCTCGTTAATGGTTCTGCCGGTCGTGATGTTAAAAATAATTAACACCCAGTAGCATCAATAAAAACATCTATGTAACATTCGCCATGAAGTACAGATCGACGGAAAATAAAGCTAGGTTCTGAAACGACTGGCTAGCTTCTAAACACAGCTCTACATACTTTTCACCGTCTCTGCCAAAGCATTTATTTTTTGGTGGTCTTTCTAACATCGGGTCGACAAAAACGTTACTGTTTTCGGCTTCGGTCAAAACACTCAAATTTACTTAATTATATGCAAGAATAGTGGGCTCATGACTGGGTCTCAGTATTCCCAGACCACGAGGTCGCTCCTAAGAACAGGGCTACCACAATTTATTTTTTTACTATTGTTTTTGTTCAGTAGATAAAATTCATCATCTTCATCGAAGATGGATCAACCCTTTCCCTCAACTCCTAGCTTCTCATTATCTGAAAATGAAACTGGATGTTAATGAAATTCAATTCAGGACATGGCCAGGAAGCTAAAAGTTTATATAAAACCGTTTGAGTCTTGGAACCGAGACCCCTCCGGATTCTGGAATCCGGGGAAGTAACGTCCTTATTTCTTTTAGGAAGGCTGGACCCGTCGTCCCAACACCCCTCCTTGTTCATATGATGTGCTCGGTAACGATTGTAGCGGCACAATTGTTACAACTCGGAGCGGTTTCTGACAATTCCCAATTCTATCTGTCGTTATTTCTTCGTAGTTGTTTCCACTGCAACTATCGTTGTTCTGTTTTTCTTCTGTTCTTTTTCCAAAATGGCCGTTTGAGTATTTCTCAGAAATGTGACGTCACGATTCGAAGTTTCAAAAATTAGAGTACCAGAATAATTTGACCTTCAATGTTTGTCTAATCGTTCAAATAACGTTGGCAATCCGTTAAAACCATTAATCTTCAAGGTCAGATGTTCTTTTCTGGTCAATAAAAATTCGAGTACGAAATTGCATTTTCGTACATTCTGGTCGAATGTCACATACATCACTAAAAAAGCCAATAAGGCAAACGGCATGGTAGCCCGTAGCAGTAATTAAGAAAAGCTTCACTAAAGTCACGAAACAAATATTTTTAAACGTCTACAAATGCTTGATACGGCCACACCTTGAATTTGCGAACTTAATCTGGCACCCAAGGTTGATCAAGCATCAAAAGATCTTAGAAAACGTAAAAAGAAGAGGGACGCGTCTAGTTAGTGGTATAAAAAACCTGTCCTATTAGGAACGCCTTGAAGAACTGAATCTATCATCGCTGGAATACAAGGAAAAGAGGGACAATGATTGAAATGTATAAAATCTGCTATGGTTTTCATGATAGGAATGCCACTGCGGGACTATTCGAGCGGAATGATAGGATTCTAGAGGTAACGCATGTAAAGTACTAGTACGTAAAGCAAATCTAGAAATGCAAAAAAACTTCTTCACGATAAGAGCACCTCTCGACTGGAACAATCAGCAACACAGGAAACAGTGCAAAGCAAGACCATCGACGAATTTAAGTGGAAACTGGACAAGCATTGGAAAGCGATTGGAATTGACATGTACGAATTCGAACGGAGATAGTACAATTTATTTGAAACGACCACAAGAAGCACTGCCTAATGGTCATAAAAAACTTGACTTGACTTGACTATACTATATTTTCTCTTGTCGAGTTTTTTTTCTTTTTTGAAGAAACGTAAACCGTATCGATTTTAATTGTAAGGACATCAACACTTGTCATCTTCTTTTATCATTATTACTTTCATATCTAGAAAATTCCAAGGAATTTGACTGGAATACGTCGGTTACTATGATACTTTTGAGAGGGTTTCGAATAGAATATGCGATGAAGGGACTCCTGACTGTAACCTCTGTTGCTATGATACTTTTGACCTTCTAATTACCATTTTCTTTGTTTACAAAATGTAGCGCGAATTTTTAGACTGTTGAATGATAGCCATTTGGCATGAAAATGCCACTGACTCCCGTCGAAAAGGTGCATTTTAAAGGAATGAGAAGGTTAAACTCCAGCGAAGATATAAGCGGAGATAACGAAATTATGGAGGAAACTGCTGCTGGTTCTAGTGGTGATGTTGCAGGAAATAATGGCCGACAGCCGAACATCCCTTATGCACACAATGTGTTTGTTGATGAGGAACACGGGCCCGATCCGAAACGGAAAGGATCCGACGTATCAGACGATGGAAGCTACATTTCAAGTGCTCACGATTACTCAAACCTAACTCTCTACCAGGTTTGTTTAGTCTTACTGTGAAGTCAGTTTTTCTCAAAGTTTTCCCAAAATTAAGCGCAAGTTCAGGATTTTACTTTCTAAATTGTCTGTTTTCAATGTCCGTTTTGATGAAAATTTTCATCGTAATTCAGTAAAAGTTTTACATAGACTGTCAAACTTAGAATCAAACTTGACTTGGTCAAATTGTTAACTTAGAAACAAATGCTTGACTAGAAAATATAAATTGCGTACTTCTGAATTGCCAAACCATTTGCAGTCGCGAGAAACGACAAAATCTTATGCAACTACTAACTGTTAACATTTCCATTGCTTTTCTTACCGAGACTTGGTTATCCAGCGAAATCATGAATTCCGAAATTTGTCAAAGATCCTCCTACCAAATTGTATCAAGATGTGACCGTAATTATGTTGAACGCGGCGGCGTTCTTATTATTTCGGATTACAAAAACCTTACTATTAGCGACCTTTTTATTCCCGATTTTCCATTCTCTGTTGCCTGTGTAGTTCCCTCTAACACAAGTCTGATTTTCTTCCGCTTAATCTATAATCCAGATTCTAATTCTCGTTATCATGAGTCGATTGGTACACTTAAAGCATGCCTTTCAGCTTAGAGTCATTCTTTAAATCGTATTCTACATCTCAGAACTATGGTGCAAATTTTAATGTTTTCATTTTGGGTGATTTTAATTTACCTGGTATTAATTGGCAAAGAAATACCGGAACAACGACATTCGAAAGAGCTTTCTTAGATATGGTCAGTGACTTTGGGCTAAACCAGTTCATAAATGCATCAAATCACTTGAAAGGAAACTGTCCTGATCTAATTTTTGGGGCAGTTGATTCTCTTCCATTCAGTATCCCAATAACTAGATAGTCGGATCACTTTCCTGTTATCTTTGAAATTGAAATTTTATAATCCATCAAGTCTGTCAATAATTTTGATATTATTTCCAAATCAACTTTCTCCAAACAAATGTTTAATGCAAACTTGAACAATTTATATAACTCATTCAGCAACCCAGCGATTTCTAACTTTTCTTCTCACTGGTAATATCTTTTACACGCAGGTCTTTCATCCTCTTCCAAACGTAAACGTCAAAAACGTTTTCTAATGCCTCATTATTATTCATCTCGCACAATGCATCTCATAAATATGCGCGCTTAAAATGAAAGAAAACTTGAACAAAATCGGAATTTAAGTTAATCTCCAAGACAAATGAGAATAAATTCTGATCTATCTGACTCTATTGACCTTGATAAAATAATTTACATAGGAAATACTCAAGACTCAAACCATTGTTTTCAGTTTTTTACATCATTAGGCCAAGCCTCTTGATATCCCTCTGTCATGAAATTTGGTGACAAAACTGCTACAACGCCCGAATCCAAGGCACAATTGCTTAACGAGTTTTTTTTTGGATCAGCCTGATGTTATGAAAGTTATCACTAATGTTATGTTTCCTTCCTTTGAAATCTTCCACCTGGAAGATGTCTTGATTACAAACGCTTGTTACATTACATCTTGTTTGATTACATTTATCCTAAAGCTATGGAGATCATTAAACCACAGCAACGTGGATTCATGAAATCTCGAAGTACTGTTTCGCAGATAATAACTTATTTGGATCTTATTTATGCCAACCTTGATAACAACCTTTCATCTTTATCTATCTATTTCGACGTACAAAAGGCATTTGATTCATTGCCACATCATTTACTCTTAACAAAACTCTGTACCCTTGGCTTTGATTTTGATTTCATTAATCTGTTTAAATCATATCTTAATGACAGACGTCAATGCGTTTACTTAAGAAAATTACCTATCCAACGTTGTAGATGTTACTTCTGGTGTCCCTCAGGGTAGCGTTCTGGGTCCTCTCTTCTTTTTGTTATTTTTTGATGATCTTCCTGGTGAAGTTGTTCTAAGTGTTTTTTTTTTAGTTTGCGATGACTTAAAACTTCACTCAAGTTCATTGTTTAACGAGTTTTTTTTGGATCAGTCTGATGTTATGAAAGTTATCATGATTTTATGTTTCCTTCCTTTGAAATCTTGCAAACCTTCCTTTGAAAACCTGGAAGATGCCTTGATTACAAACGCTGTTGTTAAAAGACGTCTAGAAGCTTGTGATGGTAGCTGCTCAAAGGGATTTGATGCGTTATCATCTTTTGTCATGAAACATTGCTCCGATTTTTTGTCCTCAGCTATATGCATTTTGTTTAATTCAATCGTTTCTTAATGTTTCTGGCCATCTGAATGGAAACTATCCAATGTTACACTCTTTTACAAGTCAGGATCATCAAAGGATATCACAAACTATCGATCAATCAGTGTTTTAGCAAAGTTATCGCTTATTTTTGAGCGCATCTTGTTTCATTACATTTATCCTAAAGCTGTGAAGTTCATTAAACCACAGCAATATGGATTCATGAAATCTCGAAGTACTGTTTCGCAGATTACAACTTATTTGGATCTTATTTATGCCAACCTTGATAACAACCTTCCATGTTTATCTATCTATTTCGACATACAAAAGGCATTTGATTCAGTGCCACATCACTTACTCTTAACAAATCTCTGTACTGTTGGCTTTGATTTTGATTTCATTAATATGTGTACATTATATCTTAATGACAGACGTCAATGCGTTAAGTTAGAAAATTACCTATCAAACGTTGTATATGTTACTTTTGGTTTCCCTCAGGGTAGCATTCTGGGTCCTCTCTTCTTTTTTTAATTTATTGATGATTTTCCTGATGAAGTTGTTCAAAGTGTTTACTTTTTAGTTTGCGATGCATTAAAACTTCACTCAAGTTCTCTGTTTAACGAGTTTTTTGGATCAGTCTGATGTTATGAAAGTTATCATTGATGTTATGTTTCCTTCCTTTGAAATCTTCCACCTGGAAGATGTGTTGATAAGAAACGCTTATGTTAAAAGACGTCTAGAAGCTTGTGATGATAGCTGCTCAATGGGATCTGATGCGTTATCATCTTTTGTCATGAAACATTGCTCCGATGTTTTGTCCTCAGCTATATGCATTTGGTTTAATTCAATCGTTTCTTAATGTTTCTGGCCATCTGAATGGAAACTATCACATGTTACACTCTTTTACAAGTCAGGATCATCAAAGGATATCACAAACTATCGATCAATCAGTGTTTTAGCAAATTTATCGCTTATTTTTGAGCGCATCTTGTTTCATTACATTTATCCTAAAGCTATGAAGATCATTAAACCTTAGCTACATGGATTCAGGAAATCTCGAATCACTGTTTCGCAGATTAGAACTTATTTGGATCTCATTTATGCCATACTTGATAACAACCTTTCATCTTTATCTATCTATTTCGACATACAAAAGGTATTTGATTCAGTGCCACATCATTTACTCTTAACAAAACTCTGTACCCTTGGCTTTGATTTTGATTTCATTAATCTGTTTACATCATTTCTGAATGACAGACGTCAATGCGTTAAGTTAGAAAGATTAACTATTCTACGTTGTAGATGTTACTTCTGGTGTCCTCAGGGTAGCGTTCTGGGTCCTATCTTCTTTTTGTTATTTATTGATGATCTTCCTGATGAAGTTGTTCAAAGTGTTTATTTTTTAGTTTGCGATGACCTAAAACTTACTCAAGTTCATCGCCTGAAAATATTCAACGTGATATTGACACAGTTTCTGAATGGGCAAAGTTAAATGGTCTTTTGTTTCATGCTTCAAAAACCAAGATTTTGAGTTTTGGCTATCCAAAATACACTTTTACAATGGATAACGTTTAATTAAAATCTATCGAGGATATTACAGGTTTGGGCCTGATTATCAACAACAAACTTAATTAGAAGTCGCATATTGAACTCAGACTTGCCAAAAGCAGCAAAACTTTTAATTTTCTACGGAGAAATGTGCCTTTTCAAGTTAAACAGCAAGGTAAACTTTTACTCTATCGATCATTAATTCTATCCGTGTTACTTTTTAGCTGCATTGCATGGTAACCTTCAATATACAGCCTTTGCAGACTCGAAAGGTTTAAAAAACGCGTTCTTAAATGGGTGTCAAAATTGAATGACTATGACAAATGCCTACAGATGCTCAACATGCTTCTATCTGCTACGAACTTTTTCGTACTGATGTCATTTTGTTATGGAAAATCTGGCACAAAAAAGTCGACATCACGGTTGAATTGGAATTGATCAAGTCCACAAACTCTACTCGTTCTGCTAGTACAAATCAGTTTGCATTTAAACTTACAAGACGATTCAAATCTGACGACAACTTTTCATCAGAGCTGTCCGTACTGCAAACGAATTTATAAAACTGAATGTCCTAAACTTTGAATCTACCCTACCCATTTTCTCAAGAGACGTTCGAAAACGAACTTCCTTAAACCTAAACAATTCGTGTACTTTCTTTATTAAATGTTTTTGTTTAAATTGCCGATCATAATTTGCTAGTATTTTGTTCTGTATTGTTATAATCTTTGATCTATACATTCCACCTAGTATCTATTGTACGTCCTTAACTGTGAATTCAAGTATTTTACTACTAGTAACACTACTAAGGGCAAATGATCAGAGCTACCCTCTATGAAACTGTCAATATTTGGTCTCAAAGACTTACCAATGTAATCTGGGTCTGAAAATGCCATTTTCCTCATCAGCACTAATGTAATCTGGGTCTGAAAATGCCATTTTCCTTATCAGCACTAAGTTTTGATTGTAGTGAGTTCTCGAATAAGCGGAGTAAAAAATTTTATTCATGCGACGTGAAACATTCTCAAAGAGAAAATGAAAACAATCATTGTGAAACATTTACTTAACTCGGACGTTTCTCACTTTTTCGCACGCTTTGCAAAACTCAGTGCATATGAGGAAAACTTGCATTTTCAGACCCGGATTACATTGGTAAGTCTTTGAGACCAATTAATGACAGTATCATAGAGGGAAGCTCTGATCATTTGCTCTAAGTCTACGTAGAAGTTTTACTGAGTTTCGAAGTAAAGATTTATCAAAATGGACATTGAAAACAGGCAACAAAATCCTGAATTTGCGCTTAATTTTGTTCACCAGTAGCAGAATTGTCCAAAAATTATGATTTTTTTGCCATAAGTCTTCCAGTTTTTGTCTTCCCAAATCGATCTGTGTCTTTTCGCCTTTTAAGGTTTTTGTGTCATCCGAAAGGCTGTTCTTTGTCTAATAATTTAGGCACCGGATTCATAAGTCGATGTTATTCAAGTCCTTCAAGTTAATATCTTACACCCCAGATTTTCAGATTAGTTTTTCTAAGTGCCCGGTGTTAAATGCTAAAAAGATTGATTTCAGTCAATTTTAAATCGATCTTAAACCTGACCTGAAATAAAATCGATCTAAATCAATTTTAAATCGATTTAAATTAATTTTTTTCAACTTTTTTTCTTCAATTTTTCGAATGACAGAAAAAAATTGAAAAACTTTGTTACGTGTCCTTATCTATACTACTAACATTGACTGAGTTGGCAAAAAAAAAATCAACCTGGTTTATATCAACATTTTTATTTATTTCTTGAACTCTAAAACATCTGGCCCGTTGATTTTATTTAAAAATCAAGAATAAAATATTTCAATTAGTTTTCTAAATTTGTTTTTTTTTGCCTTGTCAGCAAAAAAAAGATTTTAGTGTGTTGGAAAATCCATCCAAGTCGATTTATTCGATTTTTTAGACATTAAATTGATTCAAAGTTTTGAAGAAAGATCGATTTAAATCGATTTAAAATGAGTTTAAGTGAAAATCTTATGGATTCAAGTGAAATTTGGATGGGTGTTAGTGAGTCGGAAATACCATTGAAATCGATTTAAATCGGTTTTTTAGACAATTAAGTCGATATAAAATTTTCAAAAAGATCGACTTAAAATCCACTTAGGTTCGTAAAATAAACAATTTGGAATCAATTTAAATCGATCCGAAACCAATTTTTCAGTGCGGGAATAATTGAACTCGTAATCAGCAATCGTAAATCAACAATTTATCAGATATTATGATATTAATTTTGAAAAACAGCTGAAATTGCAGTCGGTGTAACCTAACCATCACAAGAGTGGTGTTGTTTATTTACGGTCAAAATTTTCAAGATTTTCGAAACTCTGATGAATTTAAATTTATTGTGTTTGATATTATGAATAGGTAACCGTCGGTTCCATGAAAACACGCCCTCTAGTGAGCGTGTACTCTCACTGTGAGTATTTGCATAATCACTTGTTCTTGAATTCTCATTGGATGCTACAAATGTCGTTATGTCAAGGCATGACTGATCGCCCTCTACCGCCGGTATTGGCTTTAAATATTTCACGTTTTGACCCCTAGGCTTCATTTGAGCCTTAGGATTTAGTGCTTCATTTATCATTTTTATTTTCGCTACTACAAAGCTTTCATCGTAACGACTGGTCTCGGGTGCCGCTGCAGATGGAAATCGGGACAAGTAATCTGCCATTCCCATTTTAGACCCCTGTCTGTGTTCAACTTTAAAATCGTACGGCACTAAACGATCGTACCAACGCGTTAGTCGGCTGAAAAACGTTTTATTTCCTTTCGGAGATGAATTCAATAACGTTAGCAGGGCCTTATGGTCCGAAATAACTGTGAAATAACGGCCATATATGTAATTTCGAAAATGCTCCGTAGCCCACACTACCGCAAGTAATTCTAATTCGTTCGTGGAGTATTTTTTCTCCGCAGGGTTTAGGTAACGCGATGCAAACGAAATGGGATGCCACCCTGAGGCCCCATACTGTTCTAATACGGCCCCCAAACCATCGTGACTAGCGTCACAAATAATTCTAGTCTCCCGGTGAATGTCGAAATGTCGTAACTCGACAATGTTTTTCACTAGCGATTTTAAATGTTGGAATGCATTTTCGCAAACATTAGTCCAAACAAAATCGTTGTTTTGGCTTAGTAGTGGCCTTAACGGTGCACTTAATTCTGCGAGTTTGGGTAAAAATTTGTGTAAACTGTGGAGTGAACCCATCAGTGATTTCAACTGCTTTCGTGATTTGGGGGTTTTCAGGTCTTCAATTGCTTGTGTTTTCTTTACTAAGGGTGTAATACCACTTTCCCCAATTCGAAATCCGAGCCACTCGCACTCTGTTTTCGCAAATTCGCATTTCTGCAACTTTAAAGCAACATTAGAAATATCCAGCTTTTTCAATATCTTCTCGACCAATGCGATGTGTTCGATCTTCGTTCCTTTTGAAGAAATTAAGATATCATCGATGAACGCGTTAGCTTGAGGGAACTCTTTAAGCAAATTATCAATTACTTTTTGGAATTCCGCCGGCATTGATGTCAACCCGTAAAATCCATTTTTAAAACGATAAGTTCCTGTGGATTTCCCCCCAACAAGCGAGAAATTGCATTGTTCGCTCGTTTTTTGTTCTAAAGCGACTTGTCCATACGCATATGTGAAATCCAATGTTGTAAAATATACATTCCCCGCTTTTTTCTCCGCAATTATCTGGCTTACTCCGTCTATTAATTCGTCAATATTTGGCATTTGGTACTTATTTTTATGTACCTGCTTGTTTAACTCTCTTGACTCCAGTGCTATTTTTATACTTCCATCTTTTTTTACTGTAATTACGATGGGAGAGACGAAATACTTATCTGAGCATTCTTGTAATTTTACGATATGGCCTTCATTTATTAGCCGATGGATTTCTTTATCCACCTTATCTTGCAGACTAATCGGCACCCTGCGTCCTTTTTGCTGTATGGGTCTCAAATTGTCAAAAAATTCGGCTCTTACTTTTGCATTCCGGATTTTCCCTATCCTAGTAAACAAATTTGGGTACAACTTACAGAAGTATGTATGCAATTCGTCATATTTCTCCTCCTCTTGACTGATCCCTTCCCCTGTGATTCCCATCACTTTCTTCCGTTGCACTAACTCGAGACCCAGGGTGCCCATAAGATCCCGCCCCAGGATGGACTGATGGTTCCCGGATATAACCGACACTTGTGCTGGTGCCGCCCAGCCGTTTAATGACATCATCACTGTTATCTTCCCCAGTATGTTTATTCGATTGTTGTTATAATCCAGGAATTCGTCCTGTGACGGTTTTAGTTGGATATTTGCCTTACCCAACGTTGCTTTTAGGTCGTTAATGCTAAAAATGGTCACTGGGGATCCACTATCGATCCACAACCACATTTTCTTCCCTGCTACTTCAACTTGCACGCGGGCCCCAGGGAGCTTTAGTTCGGATTCATTCCTCTTCTTGTGTATTGACATTACCATGTAATCGTCCGATCCCGACGTCATGGATTCGTTTTCCCCGCACCCCTGCTGATTGACCCACGACACTGGATCTTCGTTCAAGTCAGTTACGTTTTGTGTACTTTGGTGATGCTCACTTTCCTCCCTAACCAGTCCGACTCGTCCTCGTCCCCTCCAATGGTTAGTACCTCTTCTAACTCCTCGGCATGTTCGTTCAAAATGACCTAATTTTCGGCATGAATTACATGTTGCTCCTCTTGCAGGACAGCTCGCAATATGCTCCAGGGTAAAATTTGGTGCGTCGCAATTGTAACACCTACGATTATTTCCGCTTCCTCCACTACTACTTGGTCCTTGGGTGTATCCTCCACGTCCCCCGCGTCCGCGACTTCGAAAAAATCCTTGTCCCCTCCTTATGTTACTCACCGGTTCTTGTTTTATTGTAATAGCCGGAGCTGTTGAAGCTGGTCGTCCCGTATACGATTTGTATGCGCGCTCCCCGCGTTCGTATGACAATGCGATCCTGTAGACTTCTTCAGGTAATTTTGTTGATCGTGATAGTTCTCGTTGGCAATCAGACTCCCGCATGTTCATAATGAAAATGTCACGAACGTTTTCGGCCGCATTTGCAAAATCACATCTACCTGCTAGGGCGCTTAGTTCCGCATGGAACTTTTCGAACGTTTCGTTCTCACGCTGTTTCCTTCCGTAGAAAAGACCCCGTTCATGTGTTACATTCCTCTCTCTTTGAAACACGTTTTGCATCTCATCTAGAACCCGTGGGTACCGTGCAGTTTTGATGTTAACCGTCGGTTTCCGAGCTTTGAATATTCTTTGCGCCTCGTCTCCGATACATAGATATAGATTAGACTTTAACTTCTTTTCTGAATCGAGACGGTTTTTCCCATTTACTTCTTCAGGCAACGCCCCGACGGCCGCCGCATTTAGAGTGTCCGCAAAATAGAAGTCATCGGGATCAATATCGTACTTTGCGATCATCCCCCAGTGAAACTTGACTATCCACTCTTCCCAATAGACTGGAGGTTCTGGTGTTCGTACTTCCCAAAAGGCTACAATGTTCAATGGATTTTTCCCCCCTCCTTTTTTTTTCTGCTGGCTGCGCCATGTTAAAGTCGAATGTTTGTAATATGAAAAGATAATAAATAAGTTGTATTTTTTAGTCCAACTGTAAAGCATTAAATCGAAATCTTACTGCGCTGTTGTATTTCAGATCGGAACAGACGTTAGAAATCACAAGGTCAAAGGAGCAGGTCTCTAGACAGAAAGAAAACAATTGATGGCATTTAAATAAACTTAAAACTGGTCCCTATCTCAATACCTTAAAAACTGAAACTTTCAGAAACATTTGGAAGCTTGCCATTTTTAATGTTACAAATAAATGGGATTGTGCCGGAAACTGTGATTGTTCTTCTCTAATTTTGCTGGAACCAGGAGTTGAAAAGAAGCGTGTATTTTCGTGCTACAGAGAAAAAATTACTATGCAGGAGATTTGTGGCACGATCCGCAATTCTATGAATAGGCTGATACGCGTGCTAGAAGATAGTGAAGAAGTGGATTACTGCAGCAAGATGGCAGACGAGGAAGCCACAGAACACCGCAGACGATATCAAAAAAGAGACGATGAAAATCAAATTGAAAAATAGGCTGAACCTGTTGCATTTCTTTTGTTTTCTTCGAAATATCCGGAAAAGTTTTGGTAGTGACGTCAAAGTTTCAGTTCTGCAAGCTCTCTTCGCTGTCGACTTATCTGGGCTATAAGTTTTTTTTGCAGGAATTGCACTTATTCTTTCTGTCGTTTTGGATTCTTTTCTCGTTGTACCTGAACTACGTCCTGTTGTAGCTGAGTTTTCCTACGTTGCATCTGGTTTCTCTTGTCTTTTTCCTCTTCATCTTTTCAAACCCGCTATATTGAGATAACTTGCCAAATATCTGGCGAGAGCTCAACCATTGGCGAAGGCCCAGCTCTTGATGTTAGTTTTCAAACAGCGGAAGTTCCCCTAATTCGTATTCTCTAGTGTTACATGAGCCAGGAATTGTGTTGAGCCAAGAGTTGTGGAACGCACCATAAAATTTGCTTTTTTCAGCGATTTGCACCTTTCGCAATACGACTCAAGTTGATGGACAGCTTTCATGATCACTGCTGTACGCTGATCCACTTCTGTGAAGTCCAGGCCCGTACCTAAAACACAATCATTGTCAGGAAAAAAATCGGCCAAAATCGTCAATTTACCAAAAAGATCTTCAAAGTTATAGCTTTGTACCGACACGATAGAACTGAAACTCCTGCATCATTTGTAAAATAACAGCGTTAAAAAATCCAGCATAAAGCAAACTCCCTGATCTTTGATTAAAAACAACTCTGAAATCAAACCCTAGCCCTAACCAACCACCATTTGTCAACTGCGAATACCTTTCGTAATGATACCTGAATAAAATAATTGAATATTTAGTAACATGTTAAATTGTGTTATGATATACTATTGACCGTTTTCTTTTCGCCAGAAACGTCGTCTTCTCTTTGGTGTATTGAAATTTTGTCATATAATATAAAATAAAAGATAACAAAAAATATAAAACAAAATAAATAAATAAAAAAACATATCCCCCCCCCGCGAGACCTATACCGTTTTTTTTTGTTTCACCCAAGTGTATTCAAGGTCCTATTCGATTTTTTTTATCCGCAAAAAATGACAACTGACACATTTTTAAACGTTATACATGTTACGTTACTCATTTTAATCGAATTTATCAAAAAACAAGACTCGCAGAACTTGAAACTCTGTTCAAAAAATTATTTTGAAAAAAAAGATTTTTTTAAATAAAAGAAATGGTTTATTTCTGAACTAAGAAAAAAAATTTTAGACGCGAATTTGCAAATTTGGTAAGTCAAAACCGACGCGATTGAAAAAAAACACCACCGGCGCATACCAAAACAAAACGGTGTGATCGGCAAAAATTAGAAAATTCGGCGACCGTTGCCATTGAACAAAAATCAAAATCATTTCTTGAGTCGCGCTGCCATACCAGTGTTTTCTTACACCGCGCCTTCAATGTAGTTACGAAATTCTAAAATCGGTATGAGGCTCAACTAACAAAATTTTCTCTTAAATTACGAGTTTCAACCGATATAACCTAAATTAACTTTTGTTCATGCAAATTTATACTCCAATATAACAGCTACTTTTGTTTTGATAATTCTTTTGCAAAAAGAAGACTTAAACTAATTTAATCATTTTTAATAATTGTTCAGTAAAGTCTTTTTTTAATAATTGTTCAGTAAAGTCTTTTTTATTAATTGTAAATGATAATAAAATAATATGTCATTAGTCATTCAAAAAATGCATCAAAAATTTTAACAATTTTTCCTGACATATTTAGGGAACGTTAAACTTTCAGTGCTTTAAAATGATACAGGTATTCTATACAGGAACATTTACGCAGTATCATTTAAGCAAACCTAAAGCTGAGTACTATGAGTAGCTATCGTTTTATTTTCTGCAAGCTAAATAATATTTAAGGGATTTATATCTTCAATTAAAAACTCTAAGATTGCTTACTAAGTACCGATTCTATCATCGAAAGAAAACTCATTGCTAATTTTAATACAAAAAAAATTCAACCATTAAGTTTTGAAAAAAGAGAAACACCATGCTCTTAAGTTTTCAAGATCTTTTTTTGAATGGCTATTAACAATG